>NC_069502.1:458003624-458103624 GCF_027579735.1 Bombina bombina
GGGTGAAGTGGGAGGGATGAAGTGCTCTTGACAATTTGGGTAAACTTTGCCTCTTCCTAGTGACACGGAAGTGAATCCCAGGCGTAATGAATCATGGAATTTTATCAAGTAAGCATACATTACAAAAAATATGGCTACGAAAAGATCCTAATGGCATGAGCAGCCACCTACTTCTACATTCAGATCCTCCTATATATAGTGTTTTCTACAGAAAATTTTGACCACTGGGTGGCATTATGCAGTAGCCAGGTTGTGTAATACTTGTGGCCAATACAATCAGCCTGGCTATACATACAACTGACATAAGGGTGAAGTGGGAGGGATGAAGTGCTCTTGACAATTTGGGTAAACTTTGCCTCTTCCTAGTGACACGGAAGTGAATCCCAGGCATAATGAATCATGGAATTTTATCAAGTAAGCATACATTACAAAAAATATGGCTACGAAAAGATCCGAATGGCATGAGCAGCCACCTACTTCTACATTCAGATCCTCCTATATATAGTGTTTT
The DNA here is from genome assembly GCF_027579735.1 of Bombina bombina. Classification (NCBI taxonomy): domain Eukaryota; kingdom Metazoa; phylum Chordata; class Amphibia; order Anura; family Bombinatoridae; genus Bombina; species Bombina bombina. The sequence goes on from NC_069502.1 coordinate 458,004,136, forward strand.
CTACAGAAAATGTTGACCACTGGGTGGCATTATGCAGTAGCCAGGTTGTGTAATACTTGTGGCCAATACAATCAGCCTGGCGGTGTGCCCATTAAAAAGGACCTGGGGAGAACAATTCATATAGCATACATCTTATATTACAGCCAAATAGCCTTAGGTCATGGGCTGGCAATTTTATTTCAAATCTAAGAGCAAGACAAGGGTTATGAGTAGATATATGAAGAATAACCAGACAGGTAGAAAAAGAAATAACATTCTAGAGAGTTTTTCAAGCCCTGCCTTACATTGATAATAATATATACTACACATTCTTCCTGTATTGCAACCCTACTTCATATTGTGGTTCACAAGCACAACTATTTTTTTCGATTACATCGGATAAAAAATAAAAATAAAAACACACAATACCATTTTTTCCCTATATTTAAAATAAAATCCACAAACTGCGTGTTAGAAAGATAAACGTCAGACTTAAACTTTACATTAACACAAATGTTCAATTTTTAAGCACAAAAACACATTTTTATAATGAAGCGAAACCACGAATTGTTTGAAAAAAAAGAGTTAGAACTAAGAGGTAGACCATCACTGTTTATAACATTCTGTTATTCACTCTTCCAGAAACTTTGCATTAAAATGCAAAAACGTCAACAGGTCCACATGCTTTTGACGGAAGCTGGCTATCTTTTTGCAAGCTATATTGCCTGCAGCAGAGTAGAGGAGCTCAAATGGTGTTGAAGTGACTGGATGCATAAGTAGGATTTTGCTAATTTCGTCAAGGTGGGATATTTATCTTTGTTAGCTCCACCAGTATGCCTGGACTTAATTTCTAACTATCTATCTTGGCTGTTGATGTCCTCATCAGGTTGCCGATCTTTATTCTCTTCCTCACTGCTGCTCCCTAGCTGTCCTTACTGGTCCTCAGCACACCGTGTGAAAAACAAATGTCTGTAGACTTCTTTTAGGCTAAGGACATAACCATAAAACACAATACCATGTGCAGGAGTTCATTGCAGTTAAGCAACTGGTGCAGTCCATAGACCAACTAATCGAGTGAGATTAGTTGACAGCTATTTTCATAATTGATTAGTGGTTGCAGCTCTAATATGAAGCTAAAGGGACAGTCAAGTCCCAAAAAAACTTTCATGATTCAAATAGGGCATGCAATTTTAAACAACACCTCTCTGCGAGTCCCTTCGTTGGCTCTCCATTCACAGCAGAATTAAATTAAAAATTCTCACCAACGCCGCTCCCCTCTACCTATCCTCTCTAATACACAAGTATACTCCAGCCCGCCCACTAAGATCCAACAATGACCTGCTCTTTGCATCCACGACTATCACCTCCTCTCATGCTAGACTGCAGGACTTCTGTCGTGCAGCACCTACCCTCTGGAACACTCTCCCTCGTGCTGTCAGGCTTTGCCCTAATCTTTCTTCCTTTAAATGTTCCCTGAAGACTTTTCTGTTCAGAGAAGCCTACCACCCAACTAAATAATAAATTAATTTCACTTACCTAACATTTCCCTCATCTAACTCTGTATTAACATCTTTCTCAATCTTGCAGTCCTCACCTCCTGTTTCTCAACCTCCTACCCTTCTAGATTGTAAGTTCCCACGGGAATAGGGCCCTCAATCCCTCCTGTATGTGTTAGAAAATTTTGTCCTGTCTCTTACAAGTTTTGTATTGTTTTATTTATATGAATTGTATCCATGGACAGCGCTGCGGAATATGTTGGCGCTTCATAAATAAAATAATAATAATAACTTTCCAATTTACTTTTATCACCAATTTTACTTTGTTCGCTTGGTATTCTTAGTTGAAAGCTAAGCCTAGGAGGTTAATATGCTAATTTCTTAGACCTTGAAGGCCGCCTCTAATCTAAATGCATTTTTAGTTTTTCACCACTAGAGGGCATTAGTTCACGTGTTTCATATAGATAACATTGAGCTCATGCACATGAATTTACCATGGAGTCAGCTCTGATTTGCTAGTCTGCAAGTATGTCAAAAGAACTGAAATAAGGGGGCAGTCTGCTGAGGCTTAGATACAAGGCAATTACAGAGGTTAAACAAGTATAATTATAACTGTGTTGGTTATGCAAAACTGGGGAATACTAATTAATGGATTATCTATCTTTTAAAACAACAAAAATTCTGGTGTTGACTGTCCCTTAATGCATTATATACTTTATTAATAACAGGGAATACTGAAATGTCTCAGTTCCCATGTGTATCTTTCTTGTTAGATATGAAATCCAATATGTTCAGCATAAAAAGGTAAAGCCTTGGTTTCACTATTATCAGTCTCTACAGATAAGACTCATTTGGGGCGTTTTCAATGTTCTTGGTTATTTGGAAGTTTAGAAATTCTAGTTCTAATTAAAATAAATTCTAATTAATATACTGTATAGCTAATAAGTATGATACTTTATAACTATTTTGACTAGCTAGTGCTGAAGTTAAAATAATTTTTTCTACTTTTTTCACAAAATATAAACGAAAACAGGTCTATAAGAGTTGTACATATTACACACTATACATTACAAGACAGGTATTTGGTAATCAAACATTCTTGGCACTAAGCAGGAAAGATGATCAAGGCACCTTTACTCACCTTAACTGAGGCTGAATAAGTACACTTAACTGCTGGTGTATCAAAACAGGGGAAGAACGAGCGGTTGCAGACAGAGTGTCCCTGAGTGAACACAAACAGCTGAGAGCTTCCATAAGAGAGTTCAGGATCAAGCCACCATAACTGTGAACACAACAATTAAGAGATATTTAAATCTTTAGAAAAAAAACAAAAACTGGGGAAATACTATGTAAACACAGGAAACAAATAGCATTCAAAGCAACGATTAGCCTGAGAATAGTATGTATATTTTTAGAATTATATTATTAAATATTGAAGCTATAAGTGTAAATGATTAGTTTCTATAAAGTAATTGGTTCCATCATGCACAGATCATTATTAAAAGGACATGAAACCCAAAAAATGAATTTCATGATTCAGATAGCGCATACAATTTTAAACAACTTTCCATTTTACTTGTATTATTTATTTAATTTGCTTGCTTCTCTTGTTATCCTTTGCTGAAAGGTTTATCTGGGTAAGCACAGGAGCAGCAAAGAACCTAGGTTCTAGCTGCTGATTGTTAGCTGCATATATATAGCGATTGTCATTGGCTCACCTATGTGTTCATTTAGAAACCAGTAATGCATTGCTGCTCCTTCAACAAATGATACCAATAGAATGAAACAAAATTTGATCATTGCGCTCAATGTGTCCTGCCTTTTCATCTCTGAGCACTCTGCCGCATCAGGTCGCGTAGCTGAGCGCTCAGAGATGAAATATTTGAACTTCAGAAATGATGCGACGCTGTGCAAAGCAGCTGCTTCGCCTCGCACTGCATGGCATTGCGCCGCTTCGCTTGCAGTGTGTCACAACCTTTAGGGAGGAAAGAGGACCGGTTTGAAAACCAGTGAGAGAGCATACAATCCCCCACCCCACTTTAAAAATGTCTTTCATGATTCAGATAGAGAATGCCTGAAGCCCTACATAACAAAAAATAGTGCTGCCATCTAGTGTTCCTGCTAATGTTGGCGCTCTACAAATAACCGATAATAATAATAATAATAATAATAATGTATAACATTGTTGCAAAACTGCTGCTATATAGTGCTGCAGACAATACACTCTTGAGCTTACATGTCTGCTTTTCAAATAAGGATAACAAGAAAATGAAGAAAATAGAAGTAAATTAGAAACTTGTTTAAAATGTTATGTTCTATCTAAATCATGAAAGAAAAAAAATTGAGTTTTATGTCCTTTTAATTATATTATCTAATTGTGCACAGCCTTTTTATATGCACACTTTGAAGCACCTGCTCCTACTGAGCATGTGCACAAGTTTGAAGGGTCTACGGATATGGGTCTGTGATTTGATGGCTATCACATGATACTGGGGGCTGACAAATGAAGGGAATTTTAAATTATTCTTAAAACAAATGTACTACTCATTTGAAATTCAGAGTAACTGCTATTGCATTACTTTTTACTATGCATGTGTTAATTATGCAATTCTACTGTATTTATTAGACACTTAGGTTCTTAGATGGGTCTGGTATAGTACCTTTTATGGCCCATAAAAACTGAGAAGTCAGTTCATAGAAATATGGCACACAACACTAAAATTTCTATGGCAATTCCTACTACTTAGTGAGGCATGAATTCCCTCTTTAAGAGAGGATATGTTTTCTGTTTGTAGTTCTTTTCTTTAGGCAAAAAAAAGAGTTCCTCTATACAGTGAATACTTTAGGTAATTGCCATAAAAATGGTAAGCTACGAATAAGAAAAACCATAAGCCCCAACAACGGAGAGGAGTCTTCTCTTTCAAAAGTGTGGCCTATGTGCGTTACAGGAAAGATAAGAAAACAGAAAACCTCCAGGTCTCTGGTACCTAATGGGTGGGGAATCACCATTATTAGTATGTGTCCTCATTTAAAAAAAGTGAAATTTCCTAATATAATGAGTCCCTTATTTTTTTTTTAATTCTTGTACTACAGGACAAAGAATTGTGTACTGACCGTTGTAACCCATACACAGTAAATAAAGAGAAAACTACACAATTGTTTTCTAGGCAGCAGGGCCCTACTGTTTGTCTGCTTGTTTATAATTTTCTTCTCTATTGCACAATATGTTAGCATATTTTAAAGATGATATATATTATATGAAACTATATTTAAACATAAAAAATTCAATTTAAAAAGTTAAATTTAAGCTGTTTATTTTGAAACTAACAGGAAGTGCATGCATGTATACAACTCGTCCTTGTTTGATAAAAAAAAACAACTCCCACAACTGTACTAATGGCCAGTGGCACACACACTACAAGCATGACCACAAAAAAATGTTTTCAGCTCAGAAAATCCTCTCTCCATTATTTATACATCTTTAGAAACATGGTACATCAAGCAGCTCAAGCCAAGAAAGCCTACCAACAGCTTGTAAATCCCAAAATTTCTAAACGCTAGAGATAACATATTAAAAGGGAAATACAACAAAATGTTTGTCTAACTTCATTGTGTTATTTTTTTTAGTGTTTTCATTATCGCAACATAAGTCGTCATAATTTGCTCTATACAATTCCCTAATTAACAGGTCATGGAATGGGTGAACACTCACCGCGGGCCCCTCGCCAGTGATGTAATGCACAATAACCTGGAATGTTTCATCAGGCTGTAAATTCTGAGGCACAAAGATGTTAAGAGCAGAGCCGTAATCAGTGAATTCATCGACCCTGAAGTCCAATGGGAAGCAGCAAATAGAATGGGAGGGCACAGAATTCATGGCACTATGTAACCCACAAGCAGGACTGAAGTTACTGGAAAAAGGATCTGAACCAGGAAGATCTGGGGTAGGAAAGTATGTTGGGGAGGCAGCTGCGAGGAAGCTGCCCTCCAGGCCTGGGGATATGACTGATTCTGGTGACAATGAATAGCAGGAAGATGAGTGTGAGGAAAAATCTACAGATGGTGAAAGTGGGGTTGACATGTGGTTAAAGGATGCTGGGCGTATATTTTTGAAGGAGGAAAGTGAAGGTTGGTGTCCATTAACAGAGGGACATGGGCATCCTGAAAAAACACAGGAGTCTCTAGAGAGATCACAATCACCAGATTGCATGCTAGACAAGTGACTAGGCACAGGTGGCCTTGAAACTGAGAGGTCAAGAGGCTCTGGTGTATCCTCTGGTGAGTGCCTTGGACTTGCAGCAGGTGTTGGAGAAGTCACATACCATAAGTCATTAGGGTTAGGGCTTTGGGGTGACTTAGGAGACCCTAAGACATCCTCTGACTCCAGGTTATCAGTAAGTACAGGATGTGCACTTGTTTCAGCAGTGGCAGATTTCTGGTCAACCTGGGTACCTGACTGGTAAGTGGGGGCACATGGATGCTTAGCAGAGTCAGTCTCCTGTCTCCCTCCTCTCCGGCACCGGACAGAACTGACCCTGAGGGCTGGGTGGGTGTCCAGAACCAATGTCGAACTCCCAGGCAATAGAGGACTAAGTTCCAACACCAAACATCCAGCCAGCTCTCTGGACTCAGGCCGCAATTCTAGGCCCAAGTGAAAATGGTGCAGTCTAAAAACCTGAAAACTGGAGGCCGAAGCAGGATCCGGAGGTCCCGGAATGGAACGGGGTGTAGACGCAGCTCCAGGCCCAGGACGCAGAGGGCGGCGGCAACAACACAGAGCTGGACATGGTGTAGAATAGGACATTTCGATGCAAGTGGCTCAAGTAGCTTTGAGAGTCAAGAAAGACCGAGTACGGCCGTCTATTCTAAGTAAAATCCATTGGGGCCCCGAGAGGCCTTAGCCTGGAAGTACCACAACAGAAACCGGCCGGTCCGGGACAGGAAGTGACAGAGCTGGGAGGAGAGGCCTGTACCAGTACAACCCACCAAGCTTCTGAATCTGCACAGAAGCCCAGGAGAGGAGATGGGAGTCATACTTACTCAATCTGGCAGCGTTTCATGGGCGGCAGTCATATAATGTTTAAAAGTCAGTGTTACAAGCCTGTGACATAAAGTACATATAACCTTTATAATTTAGTGACAGCCAAGAAAATTGTTATCTAATCGGTGGAGTTGGAAGTAATTTGTTGGTAACAGACGATAATGCGTCCCAATAGTATATGATAGTCTTAAATCAATACACACGGTTATAGCGCTATGCTGTACCTGTATAACCAACAATGGCATAGCATGTGATGATAATCTAATATACCTTTACATGTTAGTTGTTATATGGTTTTGTTATTCTTGTAAATTCTCTGATTAATATTTTATTGTTACAACGTCAAACATTAGTGTAGGACAACGGAAAAACACAGAGAGCCAGTGTCCTTACAACATCCTGTTTGGTCATTTTCAGCAACCTGTTAGCCAAACCTGAAACAGTAGTACTTGAGCACTTTCAAAAGAAACATTTCCAATTATTATTCCCTCTTGAAGCAACCTTAGGAGAGTCTACTCCAGAATTGTTATTGTTTAAAAAGATAGATAATCCCTTTATTACCCATTCCCCAGTTTTGCATATCCAACACTGTTATATTAATATACTTTTTTACCTCTATGATTACTTTGTATCTAAGCCTCTTCTGACCCTTTGTCAAGTGACTATTTATTATCTATTGACTTGCATTTTAGACAATTAGTGCAGTGTCCTGCACAACTCCACAATGTTCTCTATATGGCTCACATGAATTAGCAGTCTCTTGTGAAAAGCTAATAATAAAGCATGTGATAAGAGGCTGTCTGTAGAGGCTTAGAAATATGCAGATATTTAGAGGTTTAAATGTTATAAAGTATATTAAAGTGATGGTAAATACAAGCGTATAACAAACGCTAGGATTTACCATCACTAAAAATAAACATTAGTTTCTGTGATCGTTTAGTAAAAAACGATGTTAAACTTACCATATTAGCCCAGAGACAGAACTTTTTTTTCACTTTCTGCGATGACATTTTTTTAGTGAAAATTTTTCTGCAGGTCATTTTTAAATAAAATTGTAAATTTGTCAGTTACACTAAAGCACCAGATCAATTGCAATGTGTTGGTTAACTGGCGAATAAAGCAATATTTAAAGTTGTATAATCTAGTGCAGTAGTTGAAAATTGCATTGCAAATTAGCTGCAGACATAAAAAGTAATTGTAAAATGTCTCTTGAATTTGTTTCCTTTTCTCTTAGTCTAACATAGAAATGTAGTAATTAAAAAGGTGCATTGCTAATACAAACCTCTTACATTCAGAGGAAAACAGCTTTGCAGACTGTGAAAAGCTAGGGAATGAGCATGCAAAAATCTCAGAGCCAGACAACAATCAATGCACTGCTGCTTTGCAGCACTACTGCATATTTGACTGTTGTCTTCAAACAGCACTTTGTTCTGGATGCACTGTGTTAAGGAAAACTTACACAATGCAACCAGAGAACAGCCCTGTTTAAAAAGAACAGCCTAATGTGGAGCAGCACTGAAAAGTTAAAGTGCTAACAGTTGCTGTTCTTTCTGCAGACATGCTGCATTTTCTGCGATGACATCTCAGATCACTCTATGTTCTGCCTTGGGGCCTATTAGTATAACAAGTATATCGCTAACTCAGCTCCTCCGGCCACCCACGCCACAGCACTCTTCTCCAGTGAGGTGACGTTTCCACCTCTAGACCGATAGCCGTGCTAGGATGTCAGTTGATATGCACGGCAATTGGTCTAGAGGTGGAAACGTCACCTCACTGAAGAAATCGTTGCGTGCCGTGGGCGGCCGTAGGCGCTGAGTTAGCGATATACTTGCCTTACAGATAGTTTAACAGAGTTTTTTACGGAACGATCACAGAAACTAATGTTTATTTTTAGTGATGGCAAATCCTAGCATTTGTTAAACGCTTGGGTTTACCATCACTTTAATATAACAATATTGGTTGTGGAAAGCTAGCCCCCAGTGGAAGGAGAGAGGCCCAGATACAAGTACTGGTGGGTGGGACAGCCTCAAGGGAGGGTATTTAGCATGGGGCTTATTTGAATTGGCGCCATACTTTTAAAACCACAACGGAAAAGGTTTGTTGCATCCAAGAAAATGTCACTATCAGAAGTGGGATGGAGCTGGACGAGTTCATCTGGAGGATACGGCCATGGCTGATGAGAAAGGCCCTGAATGGATTAAGGAGCACCTTTAAGGGATTCTGGCAAGGATAAGCAGTGGGTGAACAAGTCAGTGCGGCAGTGTCCAGGCCACTTTCAATAGGGCGATCGTGCCCCCCTGAAAGGCTCAGTCCGGTAATGAGCCAGGGGGGCATTAGAAGTAGGAGTAGCCCTAGTGGTGATAGAAGGAAGGCTTCATCAATAACAAATTTCAATTGATGGGTCCATAGGACAAACTACAACATTTCAGGCAGGCAATAGGCCCTTAGTCATGTATACTTAATTAGATACAGCTGTGTGTCTTTTATACCCTCACCTGTTGCACAAACAAAATCTGTACAGTAGTGACATCATGTAGTCAAAAATTGGTACTACAATTCATCTATTTTATCTATGTCATATAAGTACAGAGTATTCATAAAAATTCTATTCTGTACTTATATTGAACATTGAATTGTTTGTGCAAAAGGTGAAGGTATTAAAGACACAAACCTGTATGTAATTAAGTCTACATGACTAAGGGCCTTTTGCAGGCCAGAGATGTTGTAGTTTTTCCTATTGACCCTTCAAGGAGACAACAAAGGTCCTTTTAAATATATTGGTGGCTGGAATCTATGTTGAAATTTCTTATTGAAGAAAACTTGGCAGGTCTGTGGTTCTGTGCCCCAGTGTTGTAAGTGTGCTGTTTTCCAAATTTAATTGAAGGATAGGAGGAAGGCTGCCAGGCGTGGGCCTTCCATACATAAGGACACAGAAGATGAAACTATGCAAGGTATTATTTTGGAGGAAGAGCCTGCAGTCTGTTTGGTCAAAAAGGTACACAGGGCTGCACATACAGCAGGTGAGGAAAGTGTTCAGGAGCAGATGCATGGCCCATGTAGGCCTGATGGTAAAAGGGTTTTTACAGAACATGAGCAGGCATACGGCTCTATTGAGCCTGAAGTATCATTACCCTCTGTTGTTTCTGAGCTCCTTGACCTAAGGGGGTATACTGGTCTGGAATTTTTTCAAACTTTATAGTATAGAGAAGTAGAGACGGGGGCTGTTGGGAACAGGGAGGTCAGTATTATTTTGTCAGATGTCCCAGTGGGGTGACTTTTTGGCCCATTGCGGAGTATGGATCCCAGCAAGATAGTGTGAGGGTGTTTTAAAAAATCCAGTGGTCAGGGCTAGGCATCCTGTTACCAGCATTAAGTTTTATCCGTCTAGGGTCCCTCCCAGAAAGGTTAGTCTAAGCCAGTGTTTAATGAGGATATTGAGTCCTTTTATAGTTCTTCTGAAGATGAGCACATGGTCCATCCTTCCCCCAGGTTGGAGTGTGTGAAGGTAGTAATGAGTTATAATGAATTGCCATTTTGTCTCACAAATAATTTGGGTTCAAAGATGTTAGCTGAACACTATATTGATTCTAGACTGAGGGTCAACTCTTGGAGAGAAGATACAGATACTTACAGCAAAGTTGATAAACTGGTTAAGTTCAGAATATAACAAGTTAACTTAGAGTTCAAAATTCTGTGCTAACAACTGGCATATAGAGAGCTAAAGTTCTGTTAAACCTTAAAAGGTTAAAAAGCAAATGTAGTGTTGCAAGGTTCAGAAAATACAGGACGACAGTTGTTAGTAAGCTTATCAGCCTGTATCAGAAGTGGGTTTAATCTTGTGTGTTATTCACATGCACAGTCAGAAGTAAAGAGAGGTGTGTTAAGCAGGCAAGGCAACAATATACAAGCAATACCTGACATGCAGTAATGCGGAAGATGGTACTTGCTTTTAGTTGATCCACTCCGATTCTTGTACCAGAGGAATAGAGTGCCTGGTAGTTACCTAACTGGCTCAAGCAGACGGAACCGCTCCTGCGGTTGTGGATGTTGAGTCGGGAGAGCTGTCGGAGGCTGGTGACGTCAGACAGCGCAGGGAAGCATCGTAACTGAAGCAGAGGTGAAATCCAGCTCCCGGATGAATCTATGATGGAGAATTGGAGATGAGTAGAAATAACTAAAAGTGAAAAGAAATTCAGTAGGTAAAATCCAGAAGTCAGGTTCTGGTAAGTCGGCAGGAGTACCAACAGGACTAGGAGACTTAAAGTTCCAAGAGTAGAAGGCTTACAGATATCCGTAGTAGAAAAGAGAGCAGGAAGCACTCTCTCCCATAGATACAATTTACCAAGCAGTGATGAGTGAAAGGAGGGGACATTTATAGTGATAGGAAATGAGAACTAGTATATTTTAGAGGGCCAGTAAAGTTTGTACAATGAACTGGCACATGACAGAGTGATGGGATACTCGTATAGGGTCCCTTGAGAGGTTAATCGGCCAGTCAGTTTGTATACAGGAACAGCCAAGACGAGTGGCCAATATAGCTGGTGGTCATTAATTGGTAGTAATTTAAATAAAAAATATTTTGCCATCTCAGGAGCGGCTGTTGTTCAACAGCACAGACAAGTTGACTGGACCCTAGTGATGACCCCGAGATGGGCAGAGCCTCAACATCGACTAGTGTGGTTATTGCTGGGGCTCCAACTGCCATGGAGGGATCAAGGGGTATTAGGGTAAAAGAACCAGCTAGACCAAGAAAAAGGACAGGTGCTTGTGTTCCTAGGGGTGGGGGTCAGTCTAGGCGCAGGGAATGGGCAGATGATACACCCTTGGATAACAGCAATGTGAGCACAAAAAGAGTTAGGGAGTGTACACCTGATGGTGTGCAAGACAGATTCATTAGGGTAGTTCCTAGGAATTTTTCAGGCACATATAGAAAATAATCACAGGCTGATGTAGGTACAGCAGGATCTACCAAGGTCTCGGGTGGGAGAACTAAATACTCTGGGGACAGTTCGGGAGCAGATGGCTTGGAAAAGGGAGAATGATGCAACAGCAGTGGCAGGAAAACAAGGGTTATCAGTTCAGGAGAAGGAAGGAAGTGTATGTGCAAGTGACGTGGTGCATGGGGACAGGGTCTCTGTTAATTTGCTTGAAGGCCTGAGAGATTTGTTGAAAATGATGGATGTCCTCTGTAGTTTTTTCCTCACCTCCCTTGGCCGCTAGCATGTGGGTGCCTTCACATAGTGTAGATCAACCAAGTATGGCTTCCAGTTCTGCAAAATGGCAAGGTGCTATTACAGCCCAGGTAGAGGACAGGGAGCAAATTCCCCCTTTAAGTCAGACCGGTCCTTTTTCTAGTTTGGAAAAAGAGGCGGAGGATCTAATCTTAGAGTCGCAGACACAGCAATGTCTAGATCATGCCTTTGTTCAATTGGTTCATAGAAATAAGGATGGACAGTTCGTATTAAAAATCCCAAAAACTTTATTTGTATCCTTAAAAGCGTGGTAGGAAAACAAGTGCAATAGGGTAAGCGTAGCACCACCTGGCTTACGCCGTAATCATAGCCAATAGTGCTAGGATCAACCTGTCCCATTTAAAAATACTAAGAAGCAACCATATAGGTTGCTGAAAATTTGATACACTGTTTCCAATTATTTCATTAAGATACCATAGTTACGTGTAACAACAACAGAAGCGGACTGGATGTTAAACAAACACCTTGTAAAACACATGAAATACAGTTGAACAATATTAAATATACCCAAAGTTAATGGCCCAGTACATACATATTGAACAATATATATTTAATACTAGACATTAGATTGTATAGTAATAAAACCTTAGGTAGAGCATCATTGGTGTATGTTTGCAGGTTAAAAAATATAGAATAGTTAATTGGAAGAGCAAGATAACCCCAATCCTGGACATGCCGTGTCTCAGAGTTTCTAGAACTAGAAGAATACTACTATATGAAAAACTCCAAAATGGGTGTATACGCAGAAATGCTAAATGTATGGGAACAATACCTCAAAAAGAAATACCGGATACCTACACATGTCATTCAATAGCATAAATAATCGATTACCAGGTGGAATTACCGCGTATGGAGTATAATTCGAAACATTACCTTTTAAAAATGAAACTATATCTGTGTAGACAATAAGTGTCAAGAAATACGACTTTATTGTTTCAACTCAACAGCTAGATGTACAGTTCTTGAGCAGAGTGCAAAACATCCTTTTCTTTTTCTACTCTCCATCTCTTTCTCTCCTCCTTACCTTCAACTCAGATAGTAAGTTATTCATGTTTACTCTCAATAATGACAAAACTTGTAAAACTCTTAGACAATCAGTTTAAATGGTCATATACACATTTATAAGAGAAGGTATTTCTGTTTCTTTTTCCATAAAGTTTCTGTCATTACTTTGTAAAATTTAATGACGCAACTATGCAATTACTGGGGAGCTGCGCCTCCCATATTGTAATTTTCAAATAAAGTTAGTTAGTCCCCTTTTTAACTTTGCCTATAATGAAGGGCAATGTAAGTGGGGTACCTCTTGCAAGTCAAAGCATGAATGCTCAGGTTGCGGAGTATACCATCCTTTAGAAAAATGTTTCAAAAAAGGCAGAAATCCTGGTAAGCCAGAATTTCCTGATGATTTCGGGGTACCAATTGCCTTAGAAAAATCAGAAGGTCTGTTGACAGTGCTGTTTTTTAGGCATTACTATTGACTCGGATTTGATGGAATGTAGGCTGCAAGTTCTTAGATATTAAAGTGCAGATCAAGGCTTTTTTTGTCCTTGTCCGCATACAAAGTTCGCTTGAAATAATTGTAATCTTTGTTGGGTAAAATAAATTTTGCCTGCCATATTATCCCCATGGGGAGAGTTTTTTTTGTAGGCGTCTATCTTTGGCCACAGCAGGGATTCATAAACTGAATAATTTTGTGTGACTCACTGGAGAACTTAAAAAAAAATCTGACACACAACGATAGTCCCTCAATTCGTCTGGTAGATCCCCTCCCTACTTTGCTTTACCTTGTTGACTTGAGGGACTATCGTTGTGTGTCATATCTGCATGTGGATAAGTATCTTATTGACTGTTTCCAGGACATATGCTGGATGCGTGTGTTTCCTATATACTATCTGAAAGTGCAGCATTCTATGCTTTTGACACGTTCTTGGCATAAATGAATCTAACCTACCTATGCCACACACTAAGGGCCAGTAACTGTGATTAGGCATGGATATGCCAAGTGTCGGAAGATTTAACATTTGCTTGTGGATCCGTTTTTGCTTTAAGCTGACCATTCTTTGTTTGTGCCACATGCTTTGCAGCACTAATTGGAGAACCTCACTGGATTTGATTGCTTTGCTGAGCCTTACTTATATTCATGCATCTACGCTTTATCGCTTTGCATATCCTTTCCAAGCGAATCTTTGGGATAGTTATACAGTTTCAGTGGTGCACCACTTAAGTCAGTCCCTTGGCTACATCTTTGCATATTATAGCATATTATTATTTATGGGGATCCCCGACTTATATGTGTTTTTATTTGTATATATTGTTATTAATAAATGTATTTGATGATTTTTTGCACAGATTGCGCATGTTGTCTCCTTCCTTTATATATGATAAAATTGTCTTATAGCTGCTGCTTTTCCTAGACTTTTGGACCGCACTGATTTGTGTAGTCCTCTCTCTCTCTTTTTTTTTTTTTTTTTAAAGAAAATTTTTATTGAGGATTAAAGAAACATAGACATACAGGCACTTTTAAAGGAGGGTTATACAGTTGTTACACTTCACAACAGCATAGCAATACCCATACTAATAATTGCAGTTAATACAAAAGAGTGTAAAATTAAATAATAAAAACAATTGCCTAAATAGTACCTTCATTATATATCAAAAGATAACAGACTCTAACCCACATTTTTTTTTTGTTATGTTTATCTCCTTGAAGCTGATGAGGCCACTTTTGGGTCTCCAACGTAGCTATTACAAAGGATAGTAGGAGAATTATAATCAGGTAAGGCCACTTTTGGACCTTCACAAACCATTTTAACTATAGATATGACAAATATATATATATATATATATATATATATATATATATAAAAGTATAACTGTATATAGCATAAATATAACCCACAGTGAAATTTACTAATGTAACAACAATTGTATGAAGTTAGTGGGTTTTTAACTCGGATAGTAAGAACATTAGAAAACAATCAAACACAGAGTATGCGTGTCATGCTAGGTAATAAGGAAACCACCTATACAGCAGCATGGGAGCCACAAAAGATTTAACAGGGTTTAGTCTATATACAGTACATAAGGGGAATGTAAAGGGTACCGGAGCTTGTTGATATAGAGGTGGTAAGCTTGATGTCCTAGGAGCAATAGTTGGATCTCATAGCAGGAGGAAGTGCATTGAATTATATCTCCAGATAAAAATACCCAGTGTTTCATAAAAATATGCACAGGGCTGCAAGTTAAGCAATAGTATTAAGATCCAACTAGCAAGCTGTGTTGCACTATCAAATAATATTGAAATACTAATAAAACAGGTATTCTGTTAATAGTAAACATTATTTTCAAAAGCAAATGGCAAATGACACATGGCCCACCACAAAGGATACATCTGGTTAAGGAGACGGTGTACCTGCATAGTAGGGAAATGTAATACCCTATGTCGCAAGCGGGAACAAGTAAATACTAGGAAGGAGTATACCGGGACCCACCAAGCAGATATGCATATATATGCATATATATATATATATATATATATACACACATACATACACATACCTACACATGCGTACACATACATACACACATATATAAACTATTCTGCTATAAGTATAGGTAGGTCTCCTAAGTTCAGAAGCTCACCCTCCCCCCCCCACTAGCAAGCCAAGATGTAGGAGGATAAAGTAATACTAGCTTTAGTTACAAGCTCTATTGCCCAGGTCACAGAGGTCAATGTGGGAGGTATAATGGTGGTTAAAAAACATGTCATAAATCCTAACTATCCAATGCCTAGTGATAGAGACTACAAGGAAGATTTAGGTCATGACAGACAATTAAAGTAACATAGACCTCCATATAATTCTCAAGTGTAACAAGAAGTAAAACCTGTATATTTACATAACACCACAAATACATGTATCGTTACCTTACACCCCCAGAGTTAGGCAATCAGTTATAGCCCAGCTTCAACAATGCATATAGTAAATAAAGCATATTAATAATCCCACATTCCTTGCAGAACTAACCAGCAAAAAGAATGTAAGCATGCAAATAATGTCCCGTAGTGCTTGATTGCAGCTGAGACCCAAGGCTAATCATAGTTTGGTAGTGTACTAGTGCATAAAATTGTAACGCAGGGTGATCAAAGGGCGGACTAGAACGGGCCCCCAACAAAAGGTCCTCATGATGGCATGAAAAACAGCCTCAAAGCCGTGCAGATATTAGCGGGGATATTACTGGTCCGCGGAGGCTTATTAATGTAGGTCTTTTGGCCTTACCGCTTCCAGCCCTGCACGACAAGTCAAAGTCTCCCTTATTTTAGCCCACACCATGCCGAAACCCTAAGCAAGGTGAGTGCTGCTGCCAGTACCTACAATCTTGCGGATAAAGTGAGTACACGGCATGTATACAAGCCAGCAAAGACCATTTGTTCCAAGCAGCAGAGCCTCCAGTCCTAGGTATGGCCATGAGGGAACGGGTGCAATCAATCTCACCTTGCCGTGGCGCCGGATCAGAGATTGTGATGCTGGTGAATAGGACCGCCTGTGACATCTGGTAATCCCGGCGTATCAGCACTGCGCAGCTGAGGTAAGTTATCTCCTCTAAGAGAGCAAGAGAGGTTTCCACCTCCAACTCAGATGCGGCCTTCGTTTGTGGAATAAGCGCCTGCTCAGCACAGGTTAGGGCCCCCGTTACTGCAAAGTCCTCCTGACCGGGCTCCAGCACGGGCAGCTGGTCTTTCTTAGAGACACTAACGTAGTCTACTTGGCTAGATAGGAAGGTGGTAGTAGCAATGATCGGGTCACTCCTGAGCTCATCTTCATAGCTCCTTGTTGGCAGATCCAAGATTCTGAGTTGATCGCCCTCCATGTCTTCTCCAAATAGAAATAGCTTGCATAGCTCTATCTCCAGACTCCGGTAATGGTCCCTTATCGCCTGGGTTATAGTGCACTCCCATCTGTCCAGAGCTTCCATAGCCATAGTGCAAATATGGTACGCTGCTGCAAATACAAGCCCCCTGTGTGTGGCTACTTTGAAATAGTAGATGGTTCCTGTGTTAGGATGAGAAAGTTATTACAGTGTTCTGCGGAATCTCACTGTATCATAACGGGGGTTAAGTTATAGGCCGCAGCCCGTGTTTTATTCCAGTAGATTAAATGAAGCTCCAAAAGTGTAAAATAATGGTATCCCTCGATAGGGCTCACTCTGCTGTGCAATTTGAGGGAGGAAATAATACTCAATGCAGCATTAATAAAGGTTTTGTAAGCAGATTGATGTAAAGAGATGGAGCAGCAAACAATCTAGCGACCTGTCATGGCCGCCGCCCGGAAGTTCCCCCCCTCTCTCTTTTTAATATGCTTATATAGAATCCCCTTTCTAGGTTGCACTACATGATGTATGTTGTTAATTAAGTAAAGTGAGCAGTACAGCTTTATTACTTTTCTACTGGTTTAGTCAAGAACCCTATGTTTTTGGAATTGTTTCCAATTGTGGTTGCCATGTTTGTATGACGAGAGAATTTTTGCAATAGATCATTGTTCCACACGGATAACGCTGGAGTGATAACGGCAATTAACAGTCTATCTGCCTCCCCCTATAATAAGATTATTAAGAATGTTTGTACTGCAATGCTTGCGTTTGAATGGGTTAGTGAGAGCGAGGCACATTCCTGAGGTTAAGAATTCTATAGCTGATGCACTTTCTCGTTCAACTTGCTCCTCAGGCCGATGGAGTGGGTAGGCATTTCGCAGAATGGTTGTAGAGCCTTGGCACAGAGGACTTGCCAATCTGGTGAGATCGTCCTTAGCTCCCAGTTCGTGGGGGTGCTTATTCGAGGATTTGGTCAGATTAGGAGGAGTTGCTGGCTAGAGAGGGTGTAATGGAGGATCATGGAGCATGTGTTAGTATATTATTACGATGGATTTGGTCATGGAAGTTAGACAGATTGTCATCTTCCGTGCTAGACAAAATATTGTCTGCATTGGCATTACACTTTAATCTCCAAAATATTCCTGACATAACCACAATTTTTTGTGTGTCTGAATCAAGTGGTAAAGGGAGTAAAAAGATCCGGGTGTTCTAAGGATTGAGGCAGGTGTGTGAGTTGGATTATGAAGTCTCTGTTTTTGGCATTTTTTTGGTGCCTTTAGGAATTCAACATTGGTTAGTCAGAATATGTGGTTGCAGGGGGGTTTGTCAATCGAGGATGTAGTGGTTTTTTGTGTGTCTGAATCAAGTGGTAAAGGGAGTAAAAAGATCCGGGTGTTCAAAGGATTGAGGGTGCCCGGTTTCCTTTGCATTGTTGAGTAGGTTGTTGGAGGTGTTGCTACAGGTGTGTGAGTTGGATTATGAAGTCTCTGTTTTTCAGGCAGCTTCTTCACTGGCATTTTTTTGGTGCCTTTAGGAATTCAGCATTGGTTAGTCGGAATATGTGGTTGCAGGGGGGTTTGGCAATCGAGGATGTAGTGGTGACGGACTTGATACTGTCCATTATACTTAAAAAGTCTAAAATGGATCAAGTGGGGAGGGGAAAAACTATACTGAACTTCCCGACTGGGGTGAATACTTGTCCTTGGTTGGCTCTTAGGAAGTTTTTAGAGGTTAGGCCTAAATTTAGCTGTTCCTTGCTAATGCACAAAAACAGCAGAGTCCTATCGCAGTTCCAGTTTAGAGCTATTTTAGGGAGGGCTATCAGGAGTTTGGGTTTAAACCCAGAAGATTTTGGATCTTACTCTTTCAGAATAGGGGTGGCAACGGAGGCGTCAGTGTTAGGATTGAGTGAGTATGTTATAAAAGGGGTCATGTTTCTCCTATCCGGGTGTTTAGTTATATATAAGTGACACTGGCGTAATTTAAGCCAATCTTGTAGGAAAGTGAGCCCTTGTTCTTTTAGTTCATCTACTGTGTACCATCTTTGTTAATTTCCCAGGTGGTGTGTCTTCTTGGTTAAATATCCTATGTGGCCCAGCCCTGGTAAAAATTCATGGTTATCTGTAAGGGGAGTTAGCGGAGATGGTCTGCTTGAAAGGAGTGGGTATTCTTTCAATAGTTTTTTCCCATACGTTATAAGTTTCTAATGTGATTGAGGTGTAATATGTAGAGTTTAGTTTGGTGATTTTAGGACCCCAGCATAGGGCGCCTAGGTGTGTGTTACCAGATATATCATGTTCCAGGTGTACCCAGGCTTTTTTATTTTTTATATCATAATGAGAGTAGCTATTATTCCAGGCCATTATGCTAAAACATGCTCTGAAGGAGCACAGTAGCTACTAAGCAGACCCAATTTATTATGAACTTCTTGAGAACTTAAATATCTAGTTTGTCAAAGAATTGAATGCTTCTTATTATTAAAGGGTCTTGATACCAAGAACAGAGTATAGAGCAAGGGGGAAGTTGGGGAAATATCAGCGGGTAAGCACTGCTATATAAATAATTTTTCTATGTAACAATATTATTAAGTATTTAAGTTATATGATGAAAGCAACAAGAACAACAATGTAAATAGCAATGGTCAACTGCAATGGGGGGGGGGGGCGGTAGACCATAAAAATGTAAAATGACTAGGTTAATTAGTTATCATAACATAATGCATGGCGTGCAGCACTAAACTATATGACAGTTAAGTATAATTTGTAATGAATATCAAGAAGGAGCAGGTATGGCTCCAATTCAGTTAGTATGAGAATTAAGTTTTCTATTCAAAGCTTCAAAATAATATTGAAGTGAGATCATAGATATATTAATATAGAAATAAGGATATATGTAAAATATCAACGTTTTGGCCCCCAAGGTTTACTTACATGTTACTATGAATATAAACCCAATCCGTAGATAATGCCTGCAGTAAGATTGTCTATATGTGTATTGCAGATATAAAACAGAGTATTAGAGTTTGCGTAGTAATGATTCAAGTATGAAAAGGGTTCTATAGTGACCTATTCGCTTCATAAAGTAGAAAGTAGAAGTATGAAAAAGGGGTTTCAAATCACAGCAACCTTGGGATGTTCATTGCAGCCTAACATCTGGTAAAATATGTCCTACCTATATATTATTATGGGACCTAAATAATCAGTACGAACATATAAATTTAAATAAATATGGAAAACAGCATGAACAATACAATTAGAAAAGCTTGCATATAGAGAATATTACCATGGGATATACAGGGAGTGCAGAATTATTTTGCAAGTTGTATTTTTGAGGATTAATTTTATTATTGAACAACAACCATGTTCTCAATGAACCCAAAAAACTCATTAATATCAAAGCTGAATAGTTTTGGAAGTAGTTTTTAGTTTGTTTTTAGTTATAGCTATTTTAGGGGGATATCTGTGTGTGCAGGTGACTATTACTGTGCATAATTATAAGGCAACTTAACAAAAAACAAATATATACCCATTTCAATTATTTATTTTTACCAGTGAAACCAATATAACATCTCTACATTCACAAATATACATTTCTGACATTCAAAAACAAAACAGAAACAAATCAGTGACCAATATAGCCACCTTTCTTTGCAAGGACACTCAAAAGCCTGCCATCCATGGATTCTGTCAGTGTTTTGATCTGTTCACCATCAACATTGCGTGCAGCAGCAACCACAGCCTCCCAGACACTGTTCAGAGAGGTGTACTGTTTTCCCTCCTTGTAAATCTCACATTTGATGATGGACCACAGGTTCTCAATGGGGTTCAGATCAGGTGAACAAGGAGGCCATGTCATTAGATTTTCTTCTTTTATACCCTTTCTTGCCAGCCACGCTGTGGAGTACTTGGACGCGTGTGATGGAGCATTGTCCTGCATGAAAATCATGTTTTTCTTGAAGGATGCAGACTTCTTCCTGTACCACTGCTTGAAGAAGGTGTTTTCCAGAAACTTGCAGTAGGAATGGGAGTTGAGCTTGACTCCATCCTCAACCCGAAAAGGCCCCACAAGCTCATCTTTGATGATACCAGCCCAAACCAGTACTCCACCTCCACCTTGCTGGCGTCGGACTGGAGCTCTCTGCCCTTTACCAATCCAGCCACGGGCCCATCCATCTGGCCCATCAAGACTCACTGTCATTTCATCAGTCCATAAAACCTTAGAAAAATCAGTCTTGAGATATTTCTTGGCCCAGTCTTGACGTTTCAGCTTGTGTGTCTTGTTCAGTGGTGGTCGTCTTTCAGCCTTTCTTACCTTGGCCATGTCTCTGAATATTGCACACCTTGTGCTTTTGGGCACTCCAGTGATGTTGCAGCTCTGAAATATGGCCAAACTGGTGGCAAGTGGCATCTTGGCAGCTGCACGCTTGACTTTTCTCAGTTCATGGGCATTTATTTTGCACCTTGGTTTTTCCACACGCTTCTTGCGACCCTGTTGACTATTTTGAATGAAACGCTTGATTGTTCGATGATCACGCTTCAGAAGCTTTGCAATTTTAAGAGTGCTGCATCCCTCTGCAAGATATCTCACTATTTTTGACTTTTCTGAGCCTGTCAAGTCCTTCTTTTGACCCATTTTGCCAAAGGAAAGGAAGTTGCCTAATAATTATGCACACCTGATATAGGGTGTTGATTTCATTAGACCACACCCCTTCTCATTACAGAGATGCACATCACCTAATATGCTTAATTGGTAGTAGGCTTTCGAGCCTATACAGCTTGGAGTAAGACAACATGCATAAAGAGGGTGATGTGGTCAAAATACTCATTTGCCTAATAATTCTGCACTCCCTGTATAACTATGTCTAAGAAATCTGCATAAGGATATAGTGAGGAGTAAAGCTACATATCACATAAATGTAGGCTTATAAAAAGCAAGTATAATCATAAAATACATAACAGTAATCAGGGTAGCTTGTAGTGTGTTTTGTCCTAATAAAACTAAAACTATAGGGCAGTGAGAGCCATACTGAATATGCAATGTAAATAGAACGTATATAACATCAAGAGTAACAGCAAACATAATAATATGAACTATGAAAACAAATACTGATAGCTCACAATCCGTACCCTAGAAGAGAATATTAAAATCTTTACTTAGGGGGGATGGCGTAGTCAATGAGATCCAGCGAAGTAACTACCTCCTGTGTTATAATGGAGTCTGTTAATATATTTTATGGCCGTAACAGTCTCTCTCTTCGTGTGCACAATAGGTCTAAATAACACCCCACAATAAATATGTACTAACTGTCAGGGAAATAACAAATTTTACAATTTATCCACTCTACCCCCTATTGTCACTTCTACAAGATAAACGTCATATGTATTGTAAGGTATAACGTTGGGGTTTAGCCTCTTATAGAGTAGAACTTAGCTAGAAGAGCGGCAGTTCTTACATCTTGTCAGAGTATTTTATGGTGTAAAGCTTTCAGAGGGAGTAGTAAAAAAAAAACCAGAAAAACAAACAGGATAATTCAGTTATGAGCCAGTGCGTTGTAATAATCATCAAGCCTATGGCCCTAAGGTTTAGTTGATACCGGTCTTATGAATTTACCCAATGCCAGACCTAAAGCAGCTCAGAGACCTTGGTGGCAAAAACTGGGCAGATCGATGTAAATACTGCCATACATCTAATGATGTCAGTGAACTGAGAAAGTCCTGGGCTTTCTGGACCCAGCAAATGTACGTCCCCTTTATGTTACAGTGAATATTATATCTCCCGATGTAGTGCTGACATATTCCGCTCTCTCTTAGTTCGGCCAGGGTGTTGACTTCAGCCCATAAATCCTTAGGTATCTCAGCATCATCTGCCATAATGTCAATCACAACTGTTTGAATTTTGAGAACAGAGGACTCCGTGATAAGGCCCCTTCTCCGTACAACAGGAACATATCTGTCCGCAATATGAGGCTCCCCAGGTTGCCGAGCAACCATGGTAAGGCATGGCTCTGTTTCCGTCACATTTGTCCATGGTGAGTGACCCTGATTCTGCACGGCATAGTACCATGTATTCCCTGTCCCTGTCTCAGAGATAGCTGGCCGTATAGAACTATGTTGCTTACCGCTAGGTCCACTGAATTAGGCACGGTGCTCCGTTCATCCACATAGCTCACTTTCACCAGCTCTTGAGGTACTTCTCCTCTCTGACATGGAGGGCGCCAAGTCCAGCGCCCTCCTCTGTCCCACTTGAGATCAGAGTGTCTCGTTTAAGGCTCACAGACGCTCTCAATTCTACAATGAGCGCTTGGTGATGAGCTTCCATCGAAATTAGTAGACTGCGTAGCGTAAATGCAATTTCCTTCACAATTGATTGCCTGAAGTCTGGGCTCCTGTGCAAGAGAAGAAAAGTAATTCTGATGATAGCGCCAGTGTACAAATGCCTTATGCAATGGCGGCTAACTCCATGTGGTCAACAGATCAGGCCAGAAAGATCCCCGTGCTGTTGCCGCGTCAAGCTTTCTGAAATAGTAGTCCAAATCAATTGCCCCTCAGTCTAGGGCTTAAGTAAGAGAGATGGTATAGTTTAGGGTTCCATTTCTTGCTTCATATAATGATTTATTTGATTCTACAGCCAAATTTGGATATTTTTATACAGTGTCCCCGTGCAGTGCCTGCTCCTTCCTTCATTGCATTGTTGCTTCTGTGGCCTGATTCCGCCACTGCTACGGCACTCCGTGACAGCTGGAAGTTTGTGGATGACCTTTCACTAGCGGTTTCACTTTCGCTATTGGGGACGAGATGATAAGAAGCTGCTTGGACCTGTGTTTTCTGTTCAAATATATTATCTATGGCTGGTGTCAGGAATATTCCCAAATATTTCATCTGTTTTGTTTGCCACTTGAATGGGAAGGTTTGTTTTAACAATTGCATGTTGGCGGTGGGGGGGGGGGGAGTGAAACATTTAGGATTTCCGATTTGGATTCATTGATAAGGAAATTAGAAACTGTATTAAATTCTGTAAATGTGTGTAGTAATATGGGAATGGAATTGATGGGGTTTGCTAAGAAAAACAAAATTTATGCTTACCTGATAAAATTCTTTCCAGGCATAAAGAGTCCACAACGTCATTCCAATTGCTAGTGGGATATTCAACTCCTGGCCATCAAGAGGAGGCAAAGAGCACCCCAGCAAAGCTGTAAAGTGTAACTTCCCTTACCCATAATCCTCAGTCATTCAGCTGAAGGAAAATGGAAAAAGAAGAAACACAAGGGTATAGAGGTGCCTGAGGTTTACTCAAAAAAACTGTCAAATTATAATTTAAAAAGAGGGCAGGGTCGTGGACTCTCCATGCCCGGAAAGAAAGAAATTGATCAGGTATGGCATGGAGAGTCCACAACGTCATTCCAATTACTAGTAGGAACCAATACCCAAGCTAGAAGACACGGAATGAAAAGGGAGAGAGAACAAGGCAGGAGGACCTAAGCGGAAGGCACCACCGCTTGAAGAACCTTTCTCCAGCTGTCTTATAAGCAAAATGAATCATACTTTTTAACCAGAGGGAAAGGGTAGTAGAAGTGGCCTTCTGACCCTTATGCTTTCCAGAGAAAACCACAAACAGGGCAGAAGATTGCCGAAAATCTTAAGTAGCTTGTAGGTAACAACATCCAAGTTATGCAAAAGACATTCCTTATGAGAAGAAGGATTAGGACAAAAAGAAGCAACAACCATTTCCTGATTAATGTTTTGATCCGACACCTCCTTAGGAAAAAAAAAACTATTTAGTACGAAGGACCGACCTAATCTGCATGAAAAATAAGGTTTCGGGGAATCACACTGCAGAGATGAAAGCTCAGAAACTCTGCGAGTGGAAGAAATAGCAACAAGAAACAAAACCTTCCAAGATAACAATTTTATATCAACAACATGCATTGGCTCAAACAGAGCCTGTTGCAAAACTTTATGAACAAGATAAAAGCTCCAAGGAGGAAACACAGGTTTAAACACATTCCTGATTCTGACCAGGGCCTGAACAAAAGCTTGAATATCTGGCAAATGTGCCAGACGTTTGTGCAAAAGAATAGACAGTGCAGAAATCTGACCCTTCAGAGTACTGACTGACAAACCTTTCTCCAGGCCATCCTGAAGAAAAGATAAAATACAGGGAATCCTCACCCAACTCCAGGAGAAACCTTTAGATTCGCACCAATAAAGATATTTACGCCATACCTTATGTTAGATCTTGTGAGTAACAGGTTTGCGAGCCTGGAGCATAGTAACAATGACCGCTTCAGAAAACCCACGTCTAGACAGAACTAGGTGTTCCATCGCCAAGCAGTCAGCTTCAGAGAATCCAGGTTTGGATGGAGGAATCTACCCTGAATTAAAAGGTCCTTTCTCAGAGGTAACTTCCAAGGAGGAAGAGATGACATCCTTACCAGATTCGCGGACCTGATCCTGCGAGGCACTCAGGAGCTATTAGAATTACCGATGCTCTCCTGTTTTATACGAACAATGACTTGTGGAAGGAGAGCAAACGGAGGAAACAGGTATGCCAGAGAGAAGATCCAAGGAACCGCTAGAGCATCTATCAGAGTGGCCTGAGGATCTCTTGACCTTGAACTGTACTTTGGAACCTTGGCGTTTTGACAAGACGCCATCAGATCCAACTCTGGAACCCCCCACCTGAGAGTTATCAATTGTAAACCTCTGGGTGGAGAGCCCACTCCCCGGAATGAAAAGTCTGCCTGCTCAGAAAAAACACCTTACAGTTGTCCACCCCTGGGATGTGAAAGACAGAGAGGAGACAATCGTGAGACTCTGCCCACTGGAGAATGCGAGTCACCTCCTTCATTGCTAAGGAACTTCAAGTTCCTCCCTGGTGATTGATGTAAGCCACCGAGGAGATATTGTCCGATTGAAATCTGATAAACTGGACTAAAGCTAGTGGAGGTCAGGCTGATAAGGCATTGTAAATTGCTCTCAACTCCAGGATGTTTATGGGAATAAAAGACTACTCTTGATTCCAAAGACCCTGAGCCTTTAAAGAACCCCAAACTGCTCCCCAGCCTGAAAGGCTGGCGTCCGTGGTTACAATCACCCAGGATGGTCTTAGGAAGCATGTACCCTGAGACAGATGGTCCTGTGAAAACCACCAAGATAGAGAGACTCTAGTTAGGGGAACCAGAGCTATCCTCTGTGATAGGTCTGAGTGGTCTACGTTCCAATTGTCTGAGCATGCATAACTGTAGGGGTCTCAGATGGAACCAAACGGAATGATGTCCAAGGAAGCAACCATCAGACCAATTACTTCCATACACTGAGCCACAGATGGACAGGTTGAGGACTGAAATGACAGGCAGGAAGTCAAAAGTTTAAGCCTCTGACGGAGCCATCATTTGCTTTGAAGACCTACAAGTCTAAGTCTGGCACCAGGGAACTCTTCTCCAGATTCACTCTCCACCCGTGGCACCAGGGAACTCTTCTCCAGATTCACTCTACACTCGTGGGAACGTAGAATAGACAATAACATCTTACAAAAAGAAAAGAAGGCACCTGAACCAAGATATAGTCCAGGACAGATGCCAACGTAATTCCTTAACATCTGGTTAGTGCCAGAAGAGCCCCATCGAACCCCCGTAAGATTCAAAATTTCGTAATCATCTACGGTTGGAAAGGGACAAATAAAAGGTTAAGAATCCCTAGAGTATACATTTAAAATGTATCAAGCAAATTAAGCAATTATGATGCTTTATAACAATGATAGTATATATCTATATTGAATCATAATTATTCAGGATAGAGATAAATCAAATAAATGTTGATAATCCCTAAACCCATAATATAAATGAGATAGTCATAATGACTCACTTATATACAATAGCCTACTTTACGCAGACTTCCCCTTAATGCCATAGCATTGCTGAATACACAGCTGTAAGGATAGCTAGGGTTAAAACAGGAATCCAACTGGTAGATTGGAGATTTACCCAGTGAATCACAAGTGGTCAGATTATTAACAATCTCCCGTATATACCGTATTGTTCCGAGTATAGGCCGCACTTTTTTCCCCTTGTGTAAGTCTTGAAATCAGGGGTGCGGCCTATAATCAGGATGCTACCTTGAATGGTCTGGTTGGGGTTGGGCGGAAGCGCTATTGTTACAGGGAGGGGTTTGGACAAACACACAGCAACTTCCTATTTGTGTGCATGGAGTGCGAGTGACGTCAGGCGCCATTTCTGTTTACCTGTCCCCGGAAGAAACAAGGAGAAAACTTGCCCTGTTCAGACAGAGCAAGGACCGTACTGGTTAATCACCAGGAGCAGGGAACTAAGGCAAGTGTGATACATAGCAGCACTTGATGGAAGAGTTGACCTATGTACTACTGAGGACCAGACACGCTAAAAAGCGGTGTAGACAGGGTGAGTCACTTATTGAGTCCCTAGCAGAAATACGGTATAAAGTATGTGCATTGATATGAAATGAAACATTGGCAGAATGTTTGGGATACACATGTTCTATACTACTTTTATGATTATCTGGCATACTGACTTGGAAACATTTTTCTTTTGGTATATCCCCTGCAACATTGATGTGCTCAGGATGGAAGTGGCAGGGGTTTAAGATAAGAGCAGGATCTGCTGTGAGTTATAAGCTGTAACAGGAGGGTGAGTTAGGATTGGTGAGGAGGGGGTGGTGTGAGGAAGAAGGGGTCTAAGAGGGTGAGGAGGGCTGAGGGGAGGCTTGTGTAAGGTAGGTAGTTAATAGGGTGAGTAGTGGGCACTGTGTGAGGAATAGAGGCAGCCTGTGAGGGTTATGAGGGGGCTGTGTGTGTGTATGGGGGGAAGGTAAGGAAACATCTGTCAGGGAGGGAGGCTAAGAGTTAAAAAAAAAAAAAATCTTTAAAATGGCACCAAACTTTAAGGGTGCGGCTTATAATCAGGAGCGGCCTATACTCGGAACAATACGGTATTTTTCTACAGCAGAAAAAAATTAAATAAAACACGAACATGGATAATACCTAAGACATATAAATATATAATATGTTCAACAGAAAAGATAAGCCGACAAAAGACTTATAACAATATCCAGAAGATATCTCCATGGTAGGAGGAAAATAAATCATGTAAATATTAATATTCTCCTTCTTATGTCTTAAATATGCACAGCAGACACAAGATAAGATAAGCATTTCTAGTGCTTATAACATAGTAATAATATAATCTACTGTAGAAAAGAAGGATAATATAAGTAGACCTAATGTTTAAAACATGGTCTAGTTAAACTGTACTGTAGAAATATAGGGATACACCATGAAGATGTAAATAATCCCTAAAATATACAGGAATGTGAGACAGGATATTTGGACATCATATTGATAACAATGCCCAGTATATACCTATACTTAAAAAGGAAAGGGATAAACCATTAATATGGTGACAATCTTAAACAAACATACAGTTACAATGCACAAACTGTAGAAATTTGTAATCACCAGTAGGTGGGTATAAATAATATATGAATCCCTGCTAAATAGAACAGAGAAAGGGATTAATCATATGAGAGACCCTTAAGATTTATCCACAGAATGAGAGGGAAATGTAATGCATCTTAATACATGACAATATAATAAAGGAGCATGCATTAGCAATAGGTTGTCACCAGATAGCGACAAATACTAATTAAAAACACAGTATTTAGTATGAGAAAATAAATCCTGAAAAATAAAATTGTAGGATATATGATTTATTATAATAAACACTCATCCCTCATATCCTAGAGGCAGTATTATCAGTACACATAAACAAATGATATAAAACACCTTAGGAGGGGAATAAACCTCTATGAATGTCTAGGCTGAATAGGAATAAATGAGGCTCACATAGAGATCGTACTTATCATTACATGATGAAGACATCTAAAATGCGCTCAAACTGCAAACCTCACTGCCCATAGTGAGAAATAGAAAATATATTTCCAAAATGGCGTCATCAGAAATGTATGTTCGCCGAAGCGGATCTCACTTACTATGTAGATGAGGTTGGAACAAAAGAAACACAGTTATTCTGTATAGAGCCCAATGCTCACGGCTCTGAAAACAAAAACAGACCATACTCCTATCTAGCAGAGCGAACACTCACGGCTCCTCAACCTCATAGCTGACTAGCTGCGCCATAGTATCCGCTCACAATGGCGGTCTTCTAATATGAGGATAAAGGTACATAGCCGCATATAATAAAATAGAGCTGACACAAAATCCACACCTGAAGCTTAGTGCACCAGCAAGATCCCTCTAAATTATTAACTCGATAACAGATGAGGGGAGAAACCCTTCAAATGTGGTCATCGCTATCTAGCATCTTACTAATAAAGAAGCATGCATTAGCCAGCACCGTATTATGCAAGTGCGATAACTGAGTGCTGTGTCAGGTGCGTAATATGGGACTTGCAGGTTCATGAGGAAAACCTTTCAGTCAGTGTATTGGTGCTTATTGCAATTGCCTAAAATAGCACTGCCAGAGAATATTATCTAAAAAAGGCCGGCGGGAGTCTCCTCTCATCTAGCTGGAGAAGCCACCACAGCATCAGATAATGGTACGCATCAATGTTATAAAAATATAAGCATAACACAGTCAGCGGTAGCCTCCTCTACTGAAGCCGGAGGTGCCGCTTCTGTAAAGGAGGAACATACCAGCTAAAGGAGCTAGAGTGTAGATGCTCTATTATAAAGGTCTACACAAATAAATAAAAGCCTCAACCCCCTGTGTCATTTTTAATTGTAAACAAAACTATGAGGGTAGTAGAGTTATGTCAGAGGGAAACGCCCAATAATGAGTGAACCGGAGCCTGTTAAAGGAGATGCCGGTAGATCCAAACTGCTCAAATAACTGATATCCCCAACCGGGGATATAACTAAGGTTTCCAGACCCATCTAAGAGGGCAATGGCGGTGCCAGTTGGTCACTCTTCAAAGTCCTCCCTTTCCCTGATGACAGTAAGTTATACCTGCCAAGGGAAGGGTTTAAAATAAGGATATAAACTGATCTTCTGCTGTGGAGCAGACACAGCACTTCCCAGTCTGTCAGCCTCAATCGACCGCTGGCAGGGACAGGGAAAAAAAAACAGAGTAACCAACCCTAGTTTTTTATATAGGGGTAGCATAAATGTTAGAAGTAAAGCAAAGACTACCTCGCTGCTTTCTAACTGCTAAAAGCCACCACTACTCTTACTAAAGAGATTGACGTGGGCACAGCTAGACCCCAATCATTGCTTGCAGGGCAAAGTACTCATTTAAAGGTTTAAATTCTTCAGACACTGACTTTGCACATCCTCCATTGACAAAGGCAAAGAGAATGACTGGAGATTATGGGTAAGGGAAGTTACACTTAAAACTTTGCTGGGGGGGCGGAGCCAGAACGCCATTTAAGATGGCTGTATCTCTCTGAACCTCCTGATAGTGGAGAGCTGTAAGGCAAAAATTCTACATTACCAGTGATCGTTTGGACACAGGAAAGGAGAGAAAAGCTTGGTGTTAATGTGACGCAACTATTATAGCTCTCGGCTGTCCCGATACTTGCGGCAGAGTGCAGCGGATAATGAGGCCTACATGGCGTGAGCACTAGAGTAATGGCGGACATCTGACATCGGAGGACGAAGCATGTGATACACAGGCCATCAGACTCAATCCGGTAAGCGATCACGCAGCCCATGTGTCATCATCGCCGCCAAGAACCATACAATCAGATACCTTCCCGGTTCTCAATTTATAAATCAAATAAATCAAGGGTCACGCAATGCACAGGTTTCATACATGTAAAACCGAAATGTGACCCAATACCTTTACACAGGACATGAACGCAAAAACAGCTTCACCAGAGCCCTGAGTCTTATCATTCAATCGACCCACTAATCAAACACAACTCGGGAGTTTATTAAAAGCACCACATTACCTCCAAAGTGTATGCATTACATTTGCAGTTATAATCTCTTTATAACAAACAGAGAGTTCAAGACACTCATATATCCACCTAAATGCACACCCCTTTATAGACATGTCTACTAGGAGAGTGACCAAACAAGACAAACAGTTCAAACCCAGGCAGTGTTAATACTTTTTTTTAAACTATGGATAAACAGAAAACCTGCTGAAGGCACTGCTGAAGACACTATAACCCTCATGACAGACATCGCACCAGATACTATAGGCCTAAACCCCATACCTTTTGACAAAGACACTGAACCAGACAAAGAAGGCCCTGTCACTCTTAAAGTGATGGAATCACTAATAAATCAAGTGAAATCTTGTATCAAAGAGGAATGTGCGGACCTCAAAAAATAACTAAATGATCTGGGTATGAGAGTAGAAAGTCTTGAAGGGGATAGAGAAGAAATAACATCTGAAATACTACTGATGTCTAACAAGATGCACAATCAGCAAAAGCAGAAACTAGATGACATTGAGAATAGGACGAGACGTAGCAATTTACGTTTAAAAAGAATACCTGAAACCGTCCTAGGACCCCATCTACGCAATTATCTGGAGGGTCCTAGGGGACAATTACCCAAATTCCTCTCCTATTCAAATGGAAAAGAGCACATCGCTCCCTAAAACCAAAACCCACGGATGAAACCCACCCAGAGATGTGGTAATCTGTTTCACAAAATTCCAGAAGGAATTAATTCTGCAGCAAGCACGTCAACAACAATCTTTTCAATATCAGGGAGCAAAGGTCAAATTTTTGCTGACCTCTCAATCAAAACACTGCAAAAAAGAAGAGAATTCAATGCTCTCACTCTACACCTCCGTAACCTAAACATACCATATAGATGGGGGTTTCCTGTTCAGGTCCAAGTTACTAAGAATGGAAGAAGATTCGACTGTACTTAGCCAGATGATATCATCACCTTCTGTAACAGATTAGACATCTCCCTTCCGAATACTACGCAGGGAGACACTCCCTTGCCGCCGAGATCAAAGAGACTCACACCACAATCCTCAGGCCACAAAGCTTGGAGTGACATAGCTAAAAATCAACTTAACAAGAGACACCAACATCAAGATCTGCAACAATCAAACCAGGTTTCTTGATACCAACGCTTCGAACAAGACGACTTGCATCGCTCCAAGATATTTAAAAGGAATAGTCTTATTCCTCTACACAGGCTTGGAAATCTTTCACCATCTATCAGCCGAGATGAATTGAAGATCTATTTGAAGTGTTCCCAATTTCAGCCACTTTATATAGTTTATTTAAAAACAAAGTTAAAAACCAATGGGGTATATGACATCACCCATATGGTAGTGTATAAAACAATGTTGTAACAGCCACTTTGTGCTGATAAACGCGTTGCAATCTGTTACAACATTGTTTTATACACTACCATATGGGTGATGTCATATACCCCATTGGTTTTTAACTTTGTTTTTAAATAAATATATGTTTTATCATATGGAAGCCTGAGCCTGTCCTTATCACCATACTGTCTGGATATCCTGGATTGCTACATCCTATTGCAGGATCAGTGTAGCTGGGTCACTGTGAATCCCCAGTCTGCGCCACTTAGCACATTTTGGTGCTGCTCCTTTTGTGAGTATTATTTCAGATTGTAATCTTTTACTTTATCCATCATACCAGTGTTGCACTAGGATGCGCCCTCTGTCTTTGTGATTCCATTCACAGATTTCTGGTCTTTGGTCGATTATCTACAAAGAGGAGCTGCTCACATCCACTGGAACCTTTTTTCTCTCAGCCACATTGGAATGCTGCATATAGACATTTAACAACCACTGAACAACACATTAGGACTATCTTACAACGGGTAACAAGACCCTATCAACAACGGGTGACTATTAATGTAATTTTGTTCGCGACTTACTCCTAACTGCATGGTTGTAATTTTCAATTTTGTGTTTCTTATGTGATATATACCTTTGCTCTAGCCTATTATAGCATATATTGAATAAGTATCAACAAATATACCTTCTTTTTTAGTTCTGTCTAATTAGACAAGACTCACATATTTTGGTGTCTATATAGCGCCCCCTAAGGTTGGACACTTTGGTGTCACAACAGTTGTATATTACAGGAGATTAGAGCTGTAATACCACTGTGTGTGCAACATCATACATAGTTGGGGTATATATTTGCTTAACACATGTATATATACTTGCGTATCCCTTGAGATGTAGATTCAGCGATGTGTAGGATTCTCATGCTGTTAGGGAGGTCTTGTGCATTTTCACGGGTAGCGCTATGTGGAGTCCGGTATGGCGGCTGTGAAGTGCTGTTGTGGTATCTCTCAAGTAGATTTATGGCTGTGTAAGCCTATTAGATTAGGCACCGTTCGATGCTGAAGGTAGGTTGTGTGCTATATCCTTCCAGCAAATACTCAATCTGTGCGACGTTGCGTTAATGGTAACAGCTGCGGCCTTGTGAAGCAGGCCTTTCGTGCTGCGTACCAAAAGGAACATAGCAGATGTAATTTGCTCGTTGCAGGGGCTTCTCTGGGTTCAGTGCATATTGCACTTCTCTGCAGCGGTGTTTTCCCAGTATTAGAAAGCGTTTGGGTGAGGATGTTGGACTGCCTTAACACAGAGCTTTCTCCCTGTGCGGCCATCTTCCTTCCCGGCCAAGCTCTGCCTTCGATTTTTGTTTTATAGGTCCTGCTCATGTGTGGCTAGTTGGCCACTCTTTTTTGCATATTGGGTAAGAAGAGTAGCGGCCAGAAAGGTGAATGGTCTGCAGTTGGGATTTGCCATGGAAAAGGTTTAGATAAAGTTGTTCAGAGTTTGTGGTCCTCGTTGGGACTAGATTTTATTGTTGGTGGTTGATTATACTAAACCTTTCCCGCCTAATATCCCGATTGTGCATGCTGGAGGTAATGATGTAGGTTTTTTACCTCAGAAGGAACTGGTTAGGAGGATTAAAAGGGATTTGTTTAGGTTCGTAGAGTTGTTTCCCAAGTTGGTAATTGTTTGGTCCAATATAGTTCCAAGGTTGGTCTGGCGGGAAGCCTGGGATCCCGATAAATTGAATAACAGTAGAAAAAAGATCAATAAGTTGGTGGGGTCTGGCGAATTCTATTCGAAAGATGGAGTTCATTTCAATGACTTTAGGCTTAGATTATTTATTTTAGCAATTCAGGAATGTTTGCAGAGTATGGTATGTGGTGTGGGGGGGACTGGTCTGCAGGTCAGTCCAGTCTGTGGCGGGGATGCTAGTCCTCCTTCCTCCAAAGATAGACCATGGCCAGATGTATGGGTTAACCTCCTCAAGGGGTGGAAGAAATGGATAGTTACCTCCTCGGGCACGGGGTTCCATGGAGCTTTATAGGTTTAACAATACTTATGGACTTAGCGATTTGCTATGTCCAGTTACATTGCAGTAACCCTGGTCAAGGGGTACGGGAAGTCAGGCTAGCATCGCTGATGTGTTATTTATTTAATTGTTCAATTTTGAAAAAAGTTAATTTGAGATTTACAGTTATCAGTTATATTTATGTTATAATGTTTAAATATTTAATAAACAGGCTGTGGCCAGAATTTTTTTTTTTTACCACAGCCGTTTACAGTCTATTTGATTTATTATTGCAGGGTAGGACTTATATACTATAGGTGGGGCCAGGAATTTGACAACTCAAATGGTCAAGCTAGCCACCGTACATAGTAACGTAGAGGAAGGGGGCCTTTGACCCGGTGGGAGGAGAGAGGCCCAGATACAAGTACTGGTTGTGGGGCAGCCACAAGGGAGCATTGCTTTACCTGAATTGGCACCATACTGTTATAACCACAATGGAAAGGGTTTGTCCCTCCCCCCTCCCAATTTTTTTTGCTAAAGGATATTTTATTGTCGCAGTCAGCAGGGGGGGCTAGTTCTTCTTACCGCCAAAGATAGACCATGGCCAGAGGTATGGGTTAACCTCCCCAAAGGGTGGGAGAAATGGATAGTTAGCTCCTCGGGCAGGGGGGTTCCATGGAGCTTTATAGGTTTAACAATACTTACGGACTTAGTGATTTGCTATGTCTAGTTACATTGCAGTAAGGCCTGTTCAATTAAAAAAGGAGAGCAGGGGTACGGGAAGTCGGGCTAGCGCCGCTGATCTGTTATTTATTTAATTGTTCCATTTTGAAAAAAGTTAAACTGATATACTGTAAAAGTTAAATAGTTATATTATAATATTTTAAATATTTAATAAACAGACTGTGGCATATTTTACCAAACAAAGTGGTTTCCAGTGTGTTATTTGATTTATTATAGTGGGTTAGGACTTATATATTATAGGTGGGGCCGGGAATTTGACGACTCAGGCATAATTTATCTTTTTAAACAATAACAATTTTTATGTAGACTATCCCTTTAATACTTTAAGTGGTAATGCCATATTTTATACCTTAAACCACATGTATAGCCCATCTATACACCTTTCCACAGAAAACCTGAACTGCCAGTGTTTTCCACTGGAGCAGGGACTCAGGAAAGGAATACCCAGAATATGTAAATGAGGTACACAATTTTCCTTAATTTAAAAAAAAAACCAAAAAAACATTTTAAACCTGGATTTCCTTACGTCAGTGCAAAGCTTGTTTAGACAGCTTGTACATGTAGTAGGATTGAAGAGTACAGCAAGATAAATCGCATAGACAGCTGTTTCATCTTATTAAACATCATCAGCAGATGATAGCCTCCTACTTGCTGCATAGTAAAACAGATAGATCAAGACTGGTTTGCATGACCTATAAGTTATGTTGAGTAAAAAAAAAAAATGAGGGAAAAACCTCCTCTACTGTAAGTATAATTAAAGCTAGTTTTATATAATTTTTAATAATTGTGTCTACATAGTACCCTCAGAAAGATAGTACAGTTCGGTAGTCAGAAAAATAAGGGGGGATATTTATCAAAGCCTCAACTATGCTGCATTCGCCGGCACCAACATCACGGCCGCGGACCTGAATATGATCTCCATTTATAAAAAAAGTACGGGGCGATGAGCATCGGACTGTCGTTAACTAGCAGTCATCGATCTCGCTGCTATTCGGTTTTTCCCCAACTTTATTTATACCCTGTCACTAAACGCCACTATACTAAAATGTTTAACCCCTATCCTGCCGCTCCCGGACCATGCCACGACTTTAATAAAGTTATTAACCCCTATCCCGCCGCTCACGGACCCTGCCGCCACCTAAATAAACGTATTAACCCCTATCCCGCCACTCCTGGACCCTGCCGCCACCTAAATAAACGTATTAACCCCTAAATCTCTGGCCTTCTACATCACTACCATTAACTAAACATATTAACCCCTAAATCGCCAGCCCCCACATCGCCATAAACTAAATTAAGCTATTGACCCCTAAACCTAACAACCCGCTAACTTTACATTAAAATTACAACATCCCTATCTTAAAATAAATTAAAACGTACCTTTAGAATAAAAATAAACTATATTAAACTATTAATTAACCTACCCTAACTATTATACTACAATTACATTAAACTAGCAATTCAATTAACTATATTATATATTAACTAACCCTACTCAAATTATTTAAATCTGCTATTAAAAATTACTAAATTACAAAAACAAACAAACACTAAGTTACAAAAAAAACAAACACTAAGTTACAAAAAAAAGCACAGTATCAAAAATAAAAACGAATTACACCTAATCTAATAGACCTATCAAAATAAAAAAGCCCCCCAAGATAAAAAAAAACCCTAGCCTACAATAAACTACCAATGACCCTTAAAAGGACCTTTTGCGGAGCATTGCCCCAAAGAAATCAGCTCTTTTACCTTTAAAAAAAATAAATACAAACACCCCCCCCAACAGTAAAACCCACCCCCCCACCAACCCCCCCAAATAAAAAGCCTATCTAAAAAAACCTAAGCTCCCCATTGCCCTAAAAAGGGCTTTTGTATGGGCAATGCCCTTAAAGGGCATTTAGCTCCTAAACCTAACACTAACCCCCGACGATCCACTTACAGTTTTTGAAGTTCCGCTTAAAGGATCCATCCAGCTGGCAAGAAGTCTTCATCCAGGCGGCAAGAAGTCATCATCCATGCGGCCTCTTCTATCTTCATCCATTCGGCGAGGAGCAGGTGTATTCTGAAGACATCCAGTGCAGAGCTCCACTTCAATATGGTCACCACCGTAAACTGGAACTTGAATGCAAATGACGTCATCCAAGATGGCGCCCCTTGCATTTCTATTGGCAGAAAGATTCCAATCAGCCAATAGGATTAGAGCTGCTAAAATTCCAGGACCTAACAATATTAGTTTTGATAGAGGACAACAGGTATATGCATATCAGACTAAGGTGCTTAGGGAGGGTGTGTAAGACCAGGTGGAGGAGAGCTGTGGCCGGGTTTCTAGGTATCCTAATCTCAAGTGTGGATAGGGTATGGAAGCACAGGTTCCATGAGAATTTAATTTTTGGGCATTCCCACCATGTGTGGAGCATGTCACCCGGGAGACCACATCCCCTCCAACATAATGGTGAAGTCCCCGGGAACATTTTAGATAGCCGCGTGGGGACCAAATACCAATGGGATATGACTTTGTAGTATGTTTCAAATATTGTTATGCAGTGTAATGTTTTCTTAGTCATGAGAGATTTTTGCCAAGTGTTTATTGGGATGCGAATATGTAGGAGGGTGTCCCACCTAAGTAAGTGTGGTGCTGGTTCGGGTGGTATAGTTACTTCTAGCAGATTATAGTGTGTTGACAATGGCTTGAATAGTTTATGACCCCTGCGCCAGATGGACTCCCATGGGGTAAGAAGACAGGAAGAATTGGGGAGGAAACCTTTAATTCTGATAAGCTCGAAGTGGAGGAAGGGTGGAATGTTCGTGTGTGTTTCTAGTTGATCCAGTTTAATAAATCCATCTTGGTGGATCGTGGACCAAAAATCTGAAACTTGTTTAACACCTAATCGGGTCCAAGTGTTAGGATGAGTTTCCCCTAGTGCCACAAGGAGACCAGCGACGGAGGTAACCGGGGAGGGGTGAGGTGCAATCAGTCAGCGGTGGCGAATCTTGTCCCAGACAGAGAGGCATTCTAATATTATAGGGTTAGTTATACAGAGAGTTCTGCGACTATGGGATGGGGTCCAAATCAGGTCTCTAAGGAATATGTTAGATGGTAATGAAGCCTGTTCAATTTCTCTCTGTCATGTGACTGAAGTACACCCCATTGGGATATATGCTTGAGCATTGCTCCATCATAATATTTAATAATGGAAGGGGAGGCAAAGCCTCCAAGTTGGAAGGGTTCTGTGAGCAATTCTGGGAGTCTTGCCTTTCCAAATGAACTTTGTGAGTTCGCTTTGGAATTGTAACAAAAGATGCATGGGTACCCTAATCAGGAGGCACCTAAACAGTTAAGTAAGCTTTGGAATGAAAGACATTTTAAGGGATGCTATTCGACCCATCCAAGAAACGGACTTATGGTGCCATTTATGTTTTAAGGTTTGCAGTTCTGCCAAAAGCGGGAGGTAGTTATCTTTGACCATCTGCACTACGCTAATGTTAAATTTATCCTTCAGGTTAAGGATGTAATCTTGGGGGTATCCCCACCAGTATATCTCGGTTTAAGAAATATTAAGTTTGTAAAAGGAGAGGTCACCAAAAGCTTTCAGGATCTCCAGGAGTTTAGGGATAGTACAAGCGGGGTCTGTGGAGAATATGGTAATATCATCGGCGAACAATGCGATTTTATGCTTTGTTCCAGATAGTGTAATCCCCTCCATTCCCCCGTCCGAACATATCTGCTCCGCTAGGGGTTCAACTGCTAAAGCAAACAGCAGTGGGGACAGAGGACATCCCTGCCTGGTGCCGTTGGAGATCGGAAATGGGAGGGATTGGAAACCCAAACCCCTGACCTTGGCTGTCGGTGTAGAGTAGAGAGCTTGAATGGCAAGACAGATTGCAGGAGGGAATTTAAAAGCTTTGAGAGTTTCCCAGAGGTAGGCCTATCTGACACTGTCAAAAGCCTTCTCGGCATCCAAAGAGATGACCAAGAAAGGCTTATTCATTCTTGTTGATTCGCATGTGACATTAATGAGTGTTGTCAGGTCCCTCTCGGTTGTAAATTAATCCTACCTGAACTGGATTGATTAAGCAAGGCAAGAGTTTACAAATGCGGTCGGCCAGAAGTTTAGAGTAGATTTTGACATCCCTATTAATCAAGGAAACTGGCCTGTAGTTAGAGCATAGGGAGGGGTCTTTGTATGGTTTGGGGATCGTGACAATGGTGGCTTCCAAGAACTCTTTTCCGAATCTCCCCTCCTTTCTTACAAGGCTAAAGAATCTAAGAAGCAGAAATGACAGTTCCTGGGTGTATGTCTTATAGAATTGGGCAGGGAATCCATCCGGCCCAGGGGCCTTAAAGGGTTTCAGGTGTTTGATTGTTTGTTTGAGTTCCAGTGAGGTAAAAGGAGCAGTGAGTGAGTCTTGTTGTTCATACGTGTGTCGGGAGGTTCAGCGAGTTAAGGAATTGTCTGATAGTATGTGTCGAGGCAGGGTGGGTATTTTCTTCTGTCTCAATGTTATATAGTTTTGAATAATAGTCTGCAAAGCATTCACCTATCAATTAAGGTAATCTGAGCGCTTTGTTGTTGTGTTGGATTTGATGTATAAGGGAAACGCTATTCCGATGGCGCAATTTGTTAGCGAACATAGTGTCAGCCTTGTTGCCTTTATGGTAAAATATTTGCTTGAGTTTTGTAAGATTGTGTTGGGTTAGGCGCAATTCTAACTGGTTAATGTGTGCTCGAATGGTGGAAATTTGTGCAGATGCTTCTTCTGTGATGGTGGCGCGGTTAACGGTCTCTAAAGTTGTACGTTTATTGTGTGCCTGAGCAAAAGTAAGTCCAGCAAGTTTTTTTTAGACGAGCCTGCTTGCGAATAATGTATCCTCTGACTACTGCTTTAATAGCTCCCCAAAGGATGTCGTCTGTGGGTTATCGTTTTGTTGAATAAGTTCAGTTATGTCGCGTCTCAGTTCCTCTCTAAAAGGAATGTCTGATAGGATGTGGCGTGGCAAGCACCAAGTAGTTTTTGCAGGGAGGGCCCTCAGTAGACTGTAAGTCAGCTAGAACCAAGTCATGGTCGACCAGGAGCATAAGGAGATGTTAGTGCGGAATACCGAGTCTAGGGTCTCCGCTTGGCAAAATATGTGGTCTAACCTGGAATAAGTTTTGTGTGAATGAGAGTAGTGAGTATAATCTCTGTCTTTCGTGTGCAACGATCTCCAAATGTCAAAATATCCATATTGTGACATAATGGTCCTAAAATGTGTAGAGAGGAGGCCAGATTGAGGATTTTTCCTACCTGTGGCCATTGTTTTGCGATCCATTTTAGTGTCCCAAGTCATGTTGAAGTCTCCCGCCAGAAGAACTCTGCCCTGTCTGTGCCGGTCTACTAACTGCAGGATTTTTCCTACGCGGGTTGACGTGAGTTGGGCAAGTATATTGAAACTAGGGTGTGTAGCACATGATCAAGTTTGCAAACCAGGATAGTAAACCTGGCTTGGGGGTCCTTGATCACCTGTATTTGTTCGAATGCTACCCTATTATGTATCAGCATGGCTGTTCCTCTAGCCTTCTTAATGAAAGGGGAGTGCTCTATAGTCTTATAAGTGTGCGAATGGAATCTGTGGGGGGTGTCTGACTGCCAATGAGTCTCCTGGAGAAACACTAAATCTGGGTTATGAAACTTGAGAGTGCGGGCTAATAGACTTTGTTTAAAAGGTGAATTGAGGCCCCTAGTATTATGAGTAAGAATTCTAAACCGATTAATTTTCGTATAGCGTTCTAAAGTTCTAGGTCAGAGGGGGGTTCAAGCTGGAGTCATGTCAAATCAAGTGTTTTGGGTAATCTGAAATGGGGAAAGAAGGGGGTGGGGAGTAAAAAGGGGAGGGGGTAAGTCAAGATCTTATATTTGAGTAATGTATCGAAAGTTTGAGGTGGAAATAGTCCACCTGGGTGGAACCCTGGCATGGGCTACCCTTTGTGGGGGGGAGCTAAAAATATAGAGGAGTGCATGTCGGCGGAATCCCTGGCCCCACTCCGTAGATAAGGAGGTCAAGTCAGGTTAGTATATAGTGAAGTCAGTCAACCAGTGGGGCACTTCTTAGTAGCATTAACAGCTGTTCAGTAATGATATCAGTAATAACAGTACATATAAATAACAACAGTTTCCCTCCATCAAGATAATCATACAACATAACTTGTGATATGCCAACCCTGCTCCTTAACTTATACAACATAACAAGAAACAGTGCAAATATAAAACTATGTCAACTTAGCTTATGTGTTGGAGCATCGTCCTGGTGGCAAGCACTCTGAGTGCCTCTGACATCTCAGAGCCATCTGCCAAAACTTGTAGAGAGGATGAAACTCAATGGAGGGAAACAAAGGAAGCCCTCAAATACAGCTTATATTCAGGGAGGTAGTGCATGGGGTCGAAGAGGGTCCTGCATTCATTCTCTTTGGCCTTTGATCATTAACGGACTATTCAGGAACATTGACTCGTAATTTCGATTATGTAGGAAGAGGGTCTCGCATAGCATCAGCAGAGAGTCCCCACTGTGTGAGAAGAGTAGTCCCTTGGGATAAGGTGGACACTGTATGTGTCTGGTTATCTTTTGTGATTATCAATTTGGTTGGGTAGCCCCATCTGTATTTGATCAAGTAGAAATTCAGCAGCACAGCAGCAAATAGTAGAACAAGAAGTTTATTTCTTCACATCAAACAGGTACAGCACATGGAATAAACGTGTTTGATGTGAAGAAATAAACTTCTTGTTCTACTATTTGCTGCTGTGCTGCTGAATTTTTATTTGATCCGTTTACGGCAGTTGGTTTACTGCTTTCCCTGGCATTGCACTCGGCCCATGTGCATCATCATTACACTTGCCGTATCGACTTGGTGTCTGACGTCATTAGAAAGAGCCGAGCAGAAGCACCCCATGGTGAGTTCGGAGAGGCCGCTTCAAAATTTTTGCCATCTGTATTTGATGCCTGTCCGTCAAAGTACCAGTGTGACCGGCTGAAAGTGCCTTCTATGTTGCAGGGTATGTGTTGATAGATCAGGTAGCAACTGAATATCCCTAAACCTCTCTGACATCTGCGGTTTTCAGAAAGCGGCCTGCATAAGTTTATCCTTGTAGAGGAAACTGTGGAAGCAGACAATGACGTCTCTCGGTTTCTGTTTGCAAAACTGATCTTGGGCGTAGAGCTCTGTGAGCCCTCTCCATGGTGGAAGTCATATCTTCAATAGGGCCCAGCAGGTCATTGAAGAGTTCTTTTAGGTAGCTCTGTAGATCAGCTGCTTGAACTTCTTCCGGGATCCCTCTGAACCAAACATTATTTCTGCGAGCCCGGTCTTCTACATCAGCAAGCTTTGATTCAAGTTGGCTCCGTTGCTCAGATAGGGCTTCTGAATATGCTAAGAGGTTTGTCTGATCTGTAGCAATGTCATCCTGCTTCCTCTCAAGAGAGTCCACCCTTTTCCCTATTTCCGAGATATCCTTTCGAAGTTCGGACATGGCTTCTCTGGATTTCCTTTGTGATAGAGCGTGTTTGATGCGCAAACATTTTTTAAGGGTTGCTTCCATAACAAAGTGTTGGAATTGGGCAGATAATAGAGTATCAAGCTGAGAGCCATCTCCCACTGACTCCGAATCACTTAGACCATCATTTGAATCTTCCTCTGGTCCTTTAGGTGGCTGGATAAAGTGGTTGAGAACTGTTTTTTTAACAGCCCCTGGAGTTTTCGGATGTCTTCTAGAAGTATGAGGCATTTTCAAGTACAGTGGATAAGTAATAGGAACTAGCTTGCTTACAAAATATATATATGTATGAATAAGGTATGGTTACCCCTCTGGTTGGCAGAATAAAATTAGATTCATAAATTAATATACATTGATATTCGGAACAGAGCTGGGTGACATCTCCTGACCACTACCCCCTCATATTGGCAGTCGCTATGTAGACCTACACTCTCCTAGAGTTAGTTTATGTCAGGGAGTAACTCAACAAGAGGGCAAGTGCCAGGAGGATGCCACGGACCAGACTTCAGAACAGTAACAATCAGTATGATAATGTAGCAAGTATTAACCTTATTACACTTTGAGGTCACAGGAATTTGTTAAAAGAGGGTGGAGGTGAGGGGGAACGTCAACAAGGGTCACAGGCAGGGCCACTCTGCCTGTTTAACCCTTAACTGCTGGATTGATATGCTGCTGCTGAACCTTGCCTATCTGACCACTTTGCCTATTTAACCCTTAACTGCTAGATTGATATATTGCTGCTGAACCTTGTCTGTCTGACCACTCTGCCTGTTTAACCCTTAACTGCTGGATTGATTTACTGCTGCTGAACCTTGCCTGTCTGACCACTCTGCCTGTTTAACCCTTAACTGCTGGATTGATTTTCTGTTGCCAAACCCTGCCTGCCTGACCATCCTAGTGGTTTACCTTTGGACTGCCTTACTGTTGCCGATTCCTGCCTGCCTGACCATCCTAGTGGTTGCCCCTGAACTGCCTTTCTCTGGTTTCCTGCCTGTGGTAAGTGCCATTTATCTCATCTTGCCAACTTTCTCTGCTCTGGGATATGCCCAATCGTTCCGGCTCGACGCCGGGATTACAAGACTACTGGCCGAGTTTGGTCTGATAGAGGAGTATCCCACAAGCATTACATTATACTTGGGCCATGGAGCCAGATGAGGCGGCATGAGCAGTTTACCTTCAGGGACAGATGTTGGGAACCCATACCACACAGTTGCAGAATATGGATATGGACAAGCTAGAGTCTATTACCGCTCACCTCTCCTTGCTAGTTACAGCAAGGAATACAGCTCCTGTTGTTGTACAGCCAGTCTCTGCTCCTAGTACTGCGGCTTCTTCCTCTACTTCTGGAAGTATACCCCGGATACCATTGCCTGACAAGTATGAAGGTACTACGGATTGTAGGGGTTTTCTTAACCAATGCAGGCTGCACTTCTGCAATGATCCTCACACCTTTCAGTCTCACCAGTCAAGGGTCAACTTTATCATTTCCTTACTGAAAGACAAGGCCCTAGCCTGGGTATCTCCCCTTTTGGAACAGAATGCTCAACTCCTGCATTATGCTGATGATTTAATTTCTGCATTATCTTCTGTGTTTGGGACTTCTGGCCGTACCTCTGCTGCAGAATTTTATCTCCTGGACCTCCGCCAAGGCAATAGAACTGTGGCACAATTTGCCATCG
Source organism: Bombina bombina (assembly GCF_027579735.1). NCBI lineage: Eukaryota > Metazoa > Chordata > Amphibia > Anura > Bombinatoridae > Bombina > Bombina bombina. The sequence continues at coordinate 458,048,015 of NC_069502.1, forward strand.
AGTTTCGCACCCTGGCACTAGAAAACACTTGGGAGGACAGTGCTCTCAAGGCAGCCTTAAGGTGGGGTCTGCATGAACGCATCAAAGATTAACTCACTTATCGTGACGTTCCTTCTTCTTTGGATGACTTTATATCGCTTTGTATCAGCATGGACTCTCGCTTCCAGGAGAGACAAGCTGAAAGAGACAGAACCAGGAGGCTCCTTCCCTCCCGTCCTCCTATTTGTCCGGTTTCAGCAGTATCCTCTTCCCCTTCAACAGCTCCAGTTACCCCAGTGGAGGAACCCATGGATCTCTCCTCCTTCAAACCCTCAGAATCTGAAAGACAGAGAAGGAGTTTGAGACTATGCTTTTATTGTGGGTCTAACACCCACCAACTAAAGGACTGTGATATTCGGCTGGGAAAAGCCAATGCTTAGGGGATAAGAATAGGGTACCGCTAAGCATTAGCACTCCTAAATCCCCTCATTCCACTTGGATTCTGGTACCTGTAAGTGTAACCCTTAACTTCCTTCAGAATACAGTCCACACTCAATCCTTCATTAATTCAGGGGCAGCTGGAAACTAATAGGTTTAGTTAGTGGTGGTGATGTGGGAGGTCAGAGGTTTAGGGGTTAATAAGTTTATTGAGGTTGCGGCGGTGTCGTGGAACGGCGGGATAGGGGTTAATAACTTTATTCATGTTGCGGTGGGGTCGGGGAGCATCGGGATAGGGGTTAATAACATTATGTAGGTTGCGGCGATGTCGGATTAGGGGTGTTTAGAATTAGGATTTATGTTAGGGTGTTAGGTGTAAACATAATTTTTTTTTACCATAGAAATCAATGGGGTATGCTTCATTCTCTTGCAGCATCGAACATAAGCTTTCGGTGTTTTCATACTACCATTGATTTCTATGGCATCCGCGGCCTCAAGGGTGGCGGTTTGAAAACCAGGTACGATGCGTCCGAACAGCCGCAAGCGTACCTGTTAAAAGTTTGATAAATGGGAAAAAGTGTCAAATAGTGCCGAAGGTGTATTCGGAACATCTGTAATGACATAAGCATCGATCTGCATTGGATTGTGACCGGCGGATTGTATGTTACGTCACAAATTTCAACATTTGCCGGTCTTGAGGCTTTGATAACTAGGTCTGATCAATCTCGCAACAATTACAATGCAGAATTCTGGCGTATTTTAGGTTGACAGCTTGATAGATAGGCCTCATAATGTATATCTAGCCTAAGTAAGGGTCCTGAGGACTGGGTTTGGGAAACACTGCTTTAAGGAGAGAGGAAATAGGGCACGTTTAGTGAAGACACAAAATAAGATACTCTAAAATGGTGAGACAGGCTGACCCATTGATTCATTTTTAAAAAAGAGGGATTATGAAGCAGGTACTATGTAGATAATTCAGATTTTGAAGAATATTGAGGTAGGTGAAATATGTTTACTCCCCCTAAAAGGGAACACAAATTATGTCCAAATTGTTGATAAAGCAAAGACAAAAGTTATGGGGGTCAGAGTGCACTTTAATGATGTCTGATGTAATGTCCTGAGGTAGTGGTGCTCAATAAGGTTATATGTGGGTAAATAAATATTATTGCCTGTGTGGCTGATGAAGTTACTTTTTTTATATGTCTGTGGCAGGAGCTGGGACCCCTGTTATATAGGCTGTGGAGGTTCTGAAATGCCTAGGGATTGTGGAGTATAGTACTAGCCGCCTTACCGAGTGCAGTGTCTTTGCATCGGTATTCCCTCTAAAGGGACATTGTACACTAGATTTTTCTTTGCATAAATGTTTTGTAGATGATCATTTATATAGCTCATCAAGGGGTGTTTTTGTAAAAATGTATAGTTTTGCTTATTTTTAAATAACATTCTGCTGATTTTCAGACTCTTAACCAAGTCCCAAAGTTTTAGATGCATACTGATATATACAGACTTCAGATTGCTTTTGTTTCTATAATGGGTCTTTTCATATGTAGGGGAGGGTTTGCTCTCAGCCCCTTTCAGTGGGTGTCCCAGCCTGACCTCATCAACAGTGCTAAATTTTGAGCTCCTAAGTATGTTTTATAATGGATGTTTATATTAGTATTTGTGCATATTCTTCTTTATAGTAAAGTCTATTACATGCAGTTATATGAAAATTAGTGTATACTGTCCCTTTAATGGCCTACAGGTTCCATGCATTGTTGGTGATGTTTGCCAGCGGTGTGGGTGCCAGATTGTGAAATCTTGGTGGAGACTTTGCACAACTCTGCTCCATTGTATCGGCAAGGCCCCGTCCAAAGGATAGTGCGCAATGTGTAGATAGCGTGCAGGGCACCACGCTAGGTCTCAGAAAGTAACGTTGCTGGATGTTAGAGCCCTGGCGCTCCTGTCATTATCAGCAATGTTCCCATCTGATATAAAGGTTCACTCTCCCCTGTAGGTGATAATCCTGCATTTATGCCCTAGATTTAGGATGAGTCCACAGAGCTGTAGTATTTAGCAGCCATTTCCTTGAACGGCCAAGATCCACCCTCTTCATTGTGCATTTTATATAAATATCTCAAGGTATTTACGGTCACTTTAAGATAGAGCTTCTTTTCACATATATATATTTTTTATATAAATGTCCACATCACACAAGTGAGGGGATTATTAGCAAAAATAAGTAAATTAAATGTTAGTGGCCATTGCTAATCAATAAAGGTTAGACTGTCTAACTCATACTGCATATAGGATTCTCCCCAATGAGCAATGCCCATACACGCTGTGTACCCTGCATACAATGTTACCTTTAATTTTTTGGCCAAATGACTAAAATGTGTGTGCACAGTTTGAAGTGGCACAAAATTAGCTATGTGCCTACCTCACATAAAGCACATTATGGGGAGTAAAAAGTAACTCACTCATACACACACACTGTCAAACAGCCCTGGTGTTCCATGGCATTAATACAAAGGATTTTATCAGTGTTAAATTCTCTTAATGCACAAGTTTGTGTGCAGAGTTGAAGACATTTAGCTTATTAAAATGTACATTGGAAGAATAAGCAAAGGTCAACAGCAACCTCCTATTCTTTTCTGACTTATATCTTCACTGCTGCTGTTTGGTTAGTAATTGCAACTTAGCCTACTGTTCTACCTGGGGCGCCTCCTGCTCTCCTGCCTGTCTGTGCACAGTACATTATCAAATCTATTAGGTATACCTAAAATTGTTTAACGCAGCCCACAGTTTAAAAAGCACGGTATAAAACTGTTGGAAATAGTGAAAGATGAAGGACTAAACTCAACCTGTTTCAAGAAGAAGAATGCTAGAATATTTTCTCTTTAAGAGAAGCCTTTACAAACGTCTACAACATATCAAGTACAGAACTGGAAGAAGCATCTCTAAATCAGTGGATAGGCTGAACTAAAATCACCAACCCTGTTTCAGTATAGAAACAAGAACAAAATGTGGGGAAAAAAGAATCGTTCAACCAGGGAACAAATTAAATAATAGCTTGTCACCACCCCAGGAGCAGACTACTTTTGTCCAGGATGTACCTTTCACAGAGAGGAACAGTCTTGCAGTATATCAGTTTGGTTCTGACTAAAAAGCAAAGGCCAGCCCAGAATACTGGGTAATCCCTCTCGGAACATGGCAACTCCAGATGTATGTTTTAACATAGTGTGGGCCTTACTAAAAAAGGCAAAGGCCAGTGATAGGTTCTATAACTTCCATGGCTTTCTATAGTAAAGTGTCTTAAACTGGAGTAGCACTCTAACATAGCATGGACATAAACGCATAAACCTACTCAAAAACATAATTTATGCTTACCAGATAAATTCCTTTCCTACCGGATAGGGAGAGTCCACGGCTTCATTCCTTACTGTTGGGAAATACAACACCTGGCCACGAGGAGAAGGCAAGGACACCCCAGCCAAAGTCTTAAATATCCCTCCCACTTCCTCATTACCCCAGTCATTCTGCCGAAAGAAAAAAGGAAAAGTAGGAGACATTAGGGTATAAATGGTGCCAGAAGAATAAAATAAATAGGGGACCACCCATAGACAAGAAAAAACGTGCGGGGGCCGTGGACTCTCCCTATCCGGAAGTAAAATAATTTATCTTATTATGTTTTCCTTCCTAACGGCTAGATTACGAGTTGTGCGTTAGGAGGGGTGCATTAGTTACGTGTACTTTATTTTCATTGTGCACTTTTCTTAACGTTGGTATTACGAGTCTCAAAACAACCTTATAACGCGTCGCGGTAACACGACTACCGCATTTATTTTTTACGCGTAATCACGGCAGCGTTAAACATTCTCCCATAGAGATCAATGATAAATGAAAGAAGCACGGATTTTTCAGCTAACACTCGATCTCGCGAGAAATACGCACTGCTCTGTCATATTACGTATACCACATAATGCACAACAAAAACACACATCAAATGTACAAACAACAATCACATAACATAGCACATACGCATTACACATTCACAATCAGAAAAGAAAAAGAATAAACAACATTTACATTAAAAGAGGAATACATAAATACGTTACGATCTTGCAACACGGAACAAAACAACACGAAAAAAAAATTGCACACTGATACACAAACAAAACATTTGCATTCAAGATTACGAAACATTAGTACAAATAAACATTTACACCACTTCACAAATACGAGACCATCACAAATATGTATTTACATTTACAGATAATATTTTTGGACAATGTTATGCAAAACGATCACTATGACATCATCACATTATACACATTCCACAAATACTAACTCAATATGAGCATGCGCAAATTCACACAACTAATACACATTGCACACATACTAATTACTAACAAAGCACACCTGAACATACTTTACTTTGCAAACCGGTACATCATTAAACATTTACATAGGGTATATAAGCACGCTACAAGCATGGCTTCTTTAAATGTGTTGCTGGAGGATTTTGTGAGATTAGAGAGATTTAGCGAGTTACTGGTATTGTGAGATTTAGTGTTAGTGAGTGAGTTAGTTAGTGGTAGTGTGAGAGTGAGTTAGTTAGTGGTAGTGTGAGAGAGTGAGTTAGTTAGTGGTAGTGTGAGATAGTGAGTTAGTTAGTGGTAGTGTGAGATAGTGAGTTAGTGGTAGTGTGAGATAGTGAGAGAGCGGTAGTGAGCGAGAGTTTGGGTGAGTGTGCGAGTGGTTTTTCTTAATACTTAACACATTTACACGCAAACACATTCAATACATACATACACTTATCAATAACACTACATACACTCCATACCCCATCCCCTCTCATACTACACTCCATACCCCATTCCCTTTCATCCCATACCTCATTTCCTGTAAGCCCATACCCCATTCCCTTTCAGCCCATACCCATCCCATAGTTAGATTTTGTTTACATATCCTCATTTTAGTCTTTTTCTACATTTTTGTCTGTTTAATACCCCTTACCCTCTTTTATTTATATCCCTTTCACACTTTGAGCACTTTTTAATTTTTGTTATTTATTTTGACCCCTTTCACTTTTTGTTGGAGTATGTCGGGAGGTTGGGATAGGGGTCAGATTAGCCCGCAGCTATTAGAGCTGATTAGGCAGGAATTTAGAGAGGAGATGGTAGAGGAGGTTAGGCAGGAGAGGGGGAGAGGGAGAGGAACAGGACAGGAAGGGGGGAAGGAAGCGGTGGGTGGACCCGGCCACTTTGTTCAAGATGAACAAGTGGCTGGGACCAGTGGCGGCCAGTGTAGAGCTTCACAGTCCGGGAAACAGAGGCTCACATCACAGGGGAAAGCCAAGCTGACTAGGGAGGCGAGATATACTATGGAGGAGAAGGAGGCCCTCATAGAGGCTTATATGGAGAGGGCTAGGAGGCTGCAGGCTCAGAAGGTCACCCCTAGGGAGAAGAGGAAGCTATGGCTGGAGATCAGGGATGCCGTTAATGCAGTGGGGGTCCATAACAGGGATGTCGAGTCTATAAAGCATCGTTACCGGGACTGCAAAATGGAACTCAAAAGAAAGCTCTCAAGGGAGAACCAATATCTAAAAGGGACCGGTGGCGGTCCTGAAATGATCGTGGAATATTCCCGATGGGAGGAAATGTTGCGTCCCAGCATCTCCGAGGTGGCCATAGTCGGTATAGGAGGAGTCGATACCGGGAACCTGCCACTCATCTTCTGGTAAGCTCATTTAATCATCTCTTTACATAAAAAATAAAGAATGTATTTAAGGATATGATTAACGCAATTACGCTTTTTTAGACATTATTAAGTAAACGCATTCACAATTACCTTGCGAAAGTTGCATTTCACGAAAAGCCATCGCATTAGTATCTAGTCTACAGATTAGGTGTGCATTTAATCAGACTGAAAACAAATGCAAAAACACATTCAGATTGACCATATAGATATCAGAAACACGGTTTGGAAAATGCGGAAATCGTATTGATTGTTGTATATGAAAGTGTATTAATGAGGCTGCCTTTTGTAATTCTATTGTAAGCAAAAGCGTTTACATCTTTATATGGAACTGTGCTAATATCTCGATTTCTTTCTTTTTACAATATACAGAGTCTGAGCCCGGGAAGGAGGCAGCACAGCACCCACAGGCTCCTCCTTCACCCAGGTATGAGAGTGGTGCAGATGACTCACCACCTCGGGGAGACATGGAAGACATCCCTCTATCCTCATCCTCTGAAGAAGTCCCCACTGCAGAAGAGATCCCTGCAGCAGCCCCTCCTGCACCAGCAGCCCCTCCTGCACCAGCAGCCCGCCGTGCACCAGCAGCTACTCAGGAGGAGATAGCAGAGCTGCAGATATTAAGATGTTTTCTTGAAGAGATGCGTGCCTCCCAGAGGGAACAGGTGGAAAGCAGAATCCAGCTGACGGAAGCAATTAATGATATTAGACAAGACCAAAGAGAGCTTCGCCAAGACGAAAGAGAGATCTTGCATACTCTGAAAGATATATTGCAGGTCCTCCGGGAGGCGCATAACACACCATCTGCTGCTGGGCCATCTGCTGCTGGGCCATCTGCTCCTGACCCTCCTCCATCTCATCCTCAATCTCCTCCTCAGCCGGGTGATCCAAGTACTCCTCCTTCCCCTCTTCCCCAAACATTTCAGATGAGAACTCAGTCTCGTGGGAAGAGAGGAAGTACGTTTTTTTATATATGTATTTAGTTATTTAATGTGTAATGGATAGGTATGTGATGATGTGGTCTTCTTACACTTGTGGAGCACACACTGTATATAATCTGCTTCTATGGGACCGGGTCCATGGAGGCAGATTGTTTGCAGAGTGTGTTTTACAAGTGTGTGGAGACCATGTCATCACATACCTATCCTTGTTGATTACATTGATTGGTTTCTGAGATGTGATGTCCAAACTGTTTCCCTAATCTCAAACAAAATGACCATTACAATTGTACATGATGGCATATCACTGTTTTGATGCCAACAACACAGCTTAAAGGGACAGTCAAAACATTAATTTTTGTTGGTTACAAAGAAAACACTATATTATGCATTATCAAGTTTTGAAAAAGAATACATGTTTTACTTCTGTGATTAACCTTGTATCTATGCCTATGAAAAATGACCACTTATTTCTGTTCTTTTGACAGACCGGCATTTCAGCCAATCACTGATCAATCCAGGGTAACTATACTGCATGAGCTCAATGTTTTCTATATGAAACACAAAAAATAATGCCCTCTAGTGGTCAAAATGCATTCAGATTAGATGCACTCTTCAAGCTCAAAGAAATGAGCAGATGTACCTCCTAGGTTTAGCTATCAACTAAGAACACCAAGAGAACTAAGATAAATTGGTGATAAAAGTTTCCGATATATTTTTTTTAAAAATTGCATTTTTTGAGATTTAAATCATTACTGTTTTGCTTGACTTGACTGTCCCTTTAAACAAGAACATATGCTAACATATACTAATCCTTAGGGATTGTTGGTATATCTACACGTACTTGTTCAAACAAGAAAATATTTGATTAGGATACTAAGCCTGTATGCCATATTTCTCTCGACGTGTTAAATAAAGTCTATTTTCTTAAAGATACATTATAGTGTTTGAATTATTTAAGAAAGACATATCATTTAGAAGGAATATGGTTTCATGTCCTTTTAAGAGTTACTTTAGAAAATACCCTTTTAACCTCAATGGGAAGGTGCGAAAGAACTCGAGATGACAATCTCAGACCTAACTCCAGATAAACCTATGTACTGGATAAGGTAGTGCCTAATGCCAATTGTATTATAGTAGAAATAAAGAGAAAAGAGACAGGGGCATTAATATGGCACACTTAGGGGGATTGTCATCTCATAACATGATAGGTAGGTGATTGTGTAGTGTGATACTTTGTAGTTAGTTTAAAACTTAGCATTTATTATAGATTAGATAAAATATAATCAGTGGTGTGGACCATGCCACTTTATGTTAAAACACATTAACATATACATAACAGCAGAAAAAAGAAATTCAAAATAAATTAAAATTAAAGAAAAAATATATTTACAAGCACTGCTAACTCTCTGTATAAGGAGTAACCTCCTATTAGTTGCACAATTAATTATTTAGTGCCAGGGTAAAGGTATCGTTATACTATTGTTTCCATAAGTAACTGCAGCAAGCTTGGGTTGAGGTGTTTAGAAAGAGTACTATTATCGACAATGCTTCTATGCCTTAAAGTTAATTGAACTATTAGCACTTCTAACACTCTCCTATTCCCAAAGTAAGCTGTATATTTAAACCATTATAGGTGCCCTAAAAGAGGGCCAACAATTATACCACAAGGAAATAGTCTTTAGATAGTATTATTTTGTAACCGTTACCCAGTGTTCTATCAATACCCCATTAAACAACAGAGAGCGCAGTGCGAACGGCCTAACACGCGTTTCGCATACGCTTTTTCAAAGGCTGACCCGATCACCTCCCAGGATTTCCTTTTGTAGGTCCTCAGACCAATCCTAATCCATTATTTTGACAGACGCGTCTAGTCGTCCAATCGCATATGACTTTGTGCGATTGGTTCAGACAGAGGGTGTGTGCCGTTAGTCCAATAGTGTGCGGTTGGATACAAATGTGGGCGTAAGTACGCTCCCTGTCATATCGCTCCATCCCAGACTCCACTGGAAACGGCTCATAGATATTATAGGAGATAGTAAACAACAAGCACCAATTGCTCATCATAACAGTGTATCTGATTGTATATACCTTGATCGATCAGACTTATTGGGTTATATATGTAAGAATACACCACAAATAAACTCAGAAGTTCCATAATCCTAAAATACGATTCAAGTTAGTTGCATTATACATTACCTGATTCTAAGGATTGTAAACATATAGGTTTAGGTGATTACCCTTACTGTATATATTATGCATGTTGGTACACATAAATCCGTTATAATATTATTGCTTATATGGAAAGACAGTACTAAGCAAATAGATTTCTAGGTGAATATTAGTCATTGTTTTTATGGCTTATTCCCTAAACACTGTTCCTCCCTAAAACCTATTCCTTATGTTTATTATGTATTGCTGGTGTTTACCACTACATTAAATCCCATTACCCCACATTATATTCTTTCCATATATGGTTCTATTATATAAACAATACATCTGAGTTTTTATTACTATAACTTCAGTAATTAAGCTCCCAAGAACTCAAAAGTTGATACACATTTATATTCACATATTGAGAATTTTACAGGTATAGTGAATAAGATCCATAGTAATCTAGATTAGGGGTCTCTGGTTTTAATCTAGGGATAGTTGCATAGTTAGATTTGAGGGTTTACAATTCATCAAATATTCATGCTAGTTTCACATTATCAGGATATCAGTTGAAATACTTGGTTTTATCTATTTTAGACTTGTTTCAAATCATATGTTGGTTAAGGGGGATATCCACAGAGATAAGTATGGCATCACATTTAGAGGATTTTACTCTAAGAATGCACTAAAAGTTAAAGTTGACTGTCCCTTTAAACAAGAACATATGCTAACATATACTAATCCTTAGGGATTGTTGGTATATCTACACGTACTTGTTCAAACAAGAAAATATTTGATTAGGATACTAAGCCTGTATGCCATATTTCTCTCGACGTGTTAAATAAAGTCTATTTTCTTAAAGATACATTATAGTGTTTGAATTATTTAAGAAAGACATTTCATTTAGAAGGAATATGGTTTCATGTCCTTTTAAGAGTTACGTTAGAAATATATGCTCACAGTAATATATTTGGAGATTAACAATGTGGGAGTCATACATGACACAATACTGAGCATTTACATTAAAGGGACAGTACACACTCATTTTCATAGAACTGCATGTAATAGACACTACTATAAAGAACAAGATACCCAGATACTGATATAAAAATCCATGAGAAAATGGTTTAAAGACTTACTTAGAAACTCTCAGTTTAGCTCTGTTGAAAAGTTAACTGGAAAGCCCATTGCAAGTGGGAAATAAGACACTCCCCACTCCTCCTTCTTTTGCATATGAAAAGACCCTTTACACAAACAGGAGCAAGCTGGAGAAGGTAGCTGAGGGTAGTCACGTCAAACTTTGGGGCTTGGTTAGGATTCTGAAAATCACAGCAATGGTATTTAAAAATAAGCAAAACTATCCATTTATAAAAAATAAAACAAAGAAATATGGGCTATATAAATAGATCTACAAAACATATATGCTAAGAAAAAATTAGTGTATAATGTCCCTTTAAGAAAAAAGATCAGGACATAACATCTAGAATAAGTAGGCATCTCATATATTTATCATATGATAAAGGTCAATGCATATTGATTACTTGATTCAAATACAAAAGCGCATCTTTAGGAATTAGATATGTAGAAAATTCAACACAACACGGTAATTATTTATAAAAAGGAGAATATTGTTGACAAACATATTAAACAAGATGGAGTATATTCATGGATTTGCACTTGCCTCAAAATATATTATGCAGGAAAAACATATTGCCTTCATTTGTTTCTTCAACGAGACAGCCATCAAAAGAGATTTTTGTGTTCTTTATCAGCTATAGTTCAACAATGTACATGATTGACACAATCCAAAATCGTCATGGTTTTAAACTTGTCTTCTCATTCGCAAACGTGGGTTACGTGCAAAATCAAATATTGCGGGACTACGTAATCCAATCAGACGGATTTAACACCTTGGCATGTGACGTCTTAAGCAACATGGCGCATCCGAGATCGCGTAAAAATGGCATCCAATCAAAGGCGCATCCGAGATCGCGTAAAAATGGCATCCAATCCAAGAAATCATTTTACGGCTTGGCATGTGACGTCTTAAGCAACATGGCACATCCGAGATCGTGTAAAAACGTCATCCAATCAAAGGCGCATCCGAGATCACGTAAAAATGGCATCCAATCCAAGAAATAATTTTACAGCTTGGCATGTGACGTCTTAAGCAACATGGCGCATCCGAGATCGCGTAAAAACGTCATCTAATACAAGGACTCATTTTACAGCTTTGCATGTCAATAAGAAACATATTTATATTTTAATAACTAGTATGTTCTATATTGTTATCTATGAATGTCACGCTAGATAACGTAATACTGTGATATATGAAATATAATCCATTGTTGGTAGTAAGGATATATTTCATTAGAATCAGAGAATTATTAACTATTTAGCAAGCATTTTATGTTACATGATTATGAACGACATTGCAATTTGAACTTCATTTTCAAATTTAATTTTATTCTTTTGATGAAATTTGTTTAGAGATAATCTCAAGAGCAGAAAAATACGATGTTATAACTGCTGATTGGTGGCTACATATATATATATATACCGATTGTAATTGGTTCACCTATGTGTTTATTTAGAAACCAGTAGTGCCCTGCTGCTCCTTAAACAAATGATACAAAGAGACTGAAGCAAAATTGAGAATTTATGAAAAGAAAATTATTTAAAAATTGTATGTTATACATAAATTAAAAAATAGATTATTGTAGTTTCATGTCCCTTTAAATGATAAATAATTCTATGAGATACATTATGAAAATCGGGATTGGTTATACATTATATGTTACTTATAGCTATGGTGTCCATCTTTACGCTTTAAAAAGGGACACATGAGAAATACATATGTCAGGGATGTTTTCAGATATGTTTAAAGATTTATTTGGAATATGAATAATGACACGTATTTATCAGATGTGTCACTTATTCACGTTGAAATATGGTCAGCCTACCTATAGCAATATATCGTTGGATCATTAAAGAGAAACAATAATAAGAGAAAGATATTAATCAGCTAAAATAGTGCATCACAGTCCTTGGAGGGAGTTGACAAGGGCCAACACAGCCCCATTGGAGCCATCTGACAAGTTGAAAGAGTGCATCACAGTCCTTGGAGGGAGTTGACAAGGGCCAACACAGCCCCATTGGAGCCATCTGACAAGGTGAAAGAGTGCATCACAGTCCTTGGAGGGAGTTGACAAGGGCCAACAAAGGCCAACACAGCCCCATTGGAGCCATCTGACAAGGTGAAATAGTGCATCACAGTCCTTGGAGGAAGTTGACAAGGGCCAACACAGCCCCATTGGAGCCATCTGACAAGGTGAAAGAGTGCATCACAGTCCTTGGAGGGAGTTGACAAGGGCCAACACAGCCCCATTGGAGCCATCTGACAAGGTGAAATAGTGCATCACAGTCCTTGGAGGGAGTTGACAAGGGCCAACACAGCCCCATTGGAGCCATCTGACAAGGTGAAAGAGTGCATCACAGTCCTTGGAGGGAATTGACAAGGGCCAACACAGCCCCATTGGAGCCATGTGACAAGGTGAAATAGTGCATCACAGTCCTTGGAGGGAGTTGACAAGGGCCAACACAGCCCCATTGGAGCCATCTGACAAGGTGAAATAGTGCAACAGGCACAACAAAAAAACAAAAAAGGCCAAATGGCAACAATAAATACAAAAAAAGTACCATGTGGACGGAAGATTCGTATCTGTACCCTTGGAGCATCTCCGGATCCTCCACTTATGGGGCATCAGCATCACCCTTATCGTCCTGTGCATTACCAGCTGCGGATTCATGCATTGACTCTAGATGCAGAACGCGCTCTAGAGTCAAGCGCTGCATCCGCAGCTGGGTATGCATGGTGTCTTGCATCCTTCCCAGCAACACACTGTTCCTCAGCATGGTCTGCTCTATACGTGCTAGAGCTTCTAGCGTTAACCATGCTGATTCACAACCTAAACAGTATGAAAAGTATGAAAATTATTGTTAATTCCAGCACATAATAAAAAGAGAGCAGAGATATTGTAATAATAAAAAGATAAATCATTATTATAATTAAATATTCTATATAGAAAATGTACACATTAAATATGTTCTTCATAGATAAACCATTAAAGGGACAGTTTACTAAAAAATGTTATCCCCTTTAATTGGTTCACAATGATCCACTTTACCTGCTGGAGTGTATTAAATTGTTTATAAGTATTTCCATTGTCCTTACATTGGCATCTGAAATAGTTTATTTAGCCTGTGGTATCCACACCTATCCTTAAACCTTTTGGCCTTGAGGCCAAGCTGTGTAAACACAGCAAGCAGAAGAAATTACACTCCCAGTGGGTTATAGAAGAGATAAGGTAATAAAAAGTTATTTTTCAATTGTTCTATCCAAGTATTGGTGATTGGTATATGGAGTGATATGAGATAAAGAAGCACGTATATTTCCAAAATGGGATAAAGTAATGAGATCTGATAATACCTACAAGTTCAAACCATTTTATTAGGTTGTGGCTTGAAAACACCAAAAAAATCAGCTAATTCATATACACAAAGAAGCCGTAAAAAGCAAATCGCATACATTTTATACTCTGTAGCTGGTACAAAAACAAATTGTAAACACATTAAGGGAAAAACTATTTTATAGTATACTGTCCCTTTAAGATCTTAACACAAATCAAAACCCTGTCAATCTTGAAAAATATATTTCTTTGGTTTATGACACACTGTAAAAAGGGCAGTGATAACAAATACAAAATATTGTCATATATACAGAATAGATATACAACATCTAGGCAATATCATTTAGATATTCGAAAATGTGGATGTTGATTTCACAAAACTGAAGATCTTAAACATTTAGATTAATCAAATAAAGAAAAGGTTTATCAAAACTTTTTAGAATTAAAAAAATCAATTTATATCTAATTATATCACTAATGTCCCTTTAAGAAAGTATGTTATAATGTGGATTTGTAATGATACTTACATCTGTGGCTGGGAAGGACAATCCGACACCCAGGACAATGAAGGTGGGGACTGGGGTAAAAGTCTGGATGGGGAGGGGAGGGGTGAGGGATGGGATTGGGCTGCCGCTCTGGGGTAGCCTGTACAGCTGGGTAGTCAGGGGCCTGGTGAGTTGGGGGCTGGGCAGGTGGAGTAGCTGTACGGGAGGCAATACAGGGAGAGCGGCGAGGGGGTGCAAAGGGGCGTTTTTTGGGAGGGACAGGATAGGAGGAATGGAAAGGGCCGGGAGTGCTTTTGGGCTGGGGAGGGGCTTCTGACTGGGAGGGACTTGTGGCTGGGGAGGGGCTTCTGACTGGGGAGGGGCTTGTGGCTGGGAAGGGGCAGGAGGCTGATGCCCAGAAGTGGAAGGTCCATCTGAAATATATATAAAAAAATTATATATGATATCAATAAATATTATTATCTTGAAAGAAATAAAGATTATTCATTAGTTAAAGTCTTGATTCTTGTTCTCATAAAATATTGATACAAAGTCACAATAATGACTATGTTTTAAGTTATTGATTGATTGGAATCAAATATAATTACTTAGAAGATTTAATAGATCCTTTAAACTCTGAATGTTCACTGTTATTTTTCATGTAACATTTCATAAATAGATTACAAATCATATTTATCAAAGGCAACATTATGTGCTAATATTTATGAATTGATAATATATTTATATTTTGTATAATATTTCGGTATGCATTTGAGATTGAAATGCAATAGAGTTCTTTTAGACACATGCCTGTGGATTGATTTCAGAATATTCAACAATTGAATAATATGAGAGTGTGTAATATTATAAAATTGAAATGGCCACCCCACCTAGCCTTTAAAACCAGGTAAACACTGATTTACATATATATTTTAGTGATTGCCGTTGTAATCTTTAATGGTCTAATTCTAAGCTTGATGCTTCAATCAATTGCTCTTCAGAATATATACACAGTAGATACTACCATTCATATTATCGATTAATAATATAATCTTCTCTATCTGATTCAAATTTCCAATTAATATTGTGAATCTCTCTTTTACATTAGGATTAAATGTATGTCATCCCAATATTAATAGACACATTCATCAATGCATGCTTTAATTTTGTGGAATATTAATGTATGTTGAATTGAAATGGACAGTCTACACATAAATATATTTTAAATATATTTACATCTCATACATCATGAAATTAAATCAAGGAATTTCAACATGATGATGTATACTTAGAAGTGGTTTACAATTTATAAACAATGATGTCATAAGGATATGGTCTGCATCTAGGCACTCAGATGAATAGCAATGACTGTCTGTAAAATCAGAAGATGATAATTGTAGTTTTGCATGGAATATGCATGTGACATCATGATGTCATTAATGACAAATCATACATAAATTTAAGAAAAATACAAACATATGTTCATGCTGCATGATATAGAAAGGGGGGCAGTAGTGTATTGTAAAAAATAATGGAATAATAAATTTTAAAGTGCCAAAGCTGTAGACTTTCTTTTTCTTCAAGAGAATGTTTTTTAACCCTTTAAGGACACAGCTTTCTGTTTGCTCAATTGTTTTATGATGGAAAAATTCTGTCATATGTCCTTAAGAGGTTAAACAAGAATACATGTTCCATACATGTTATATATATTTGACATACCATTAGACTCCAAGGGAGCCACTTCCTCCTCCATCTCTCATGTTACATCAATCTCTGTAAAACATAATATGTTGTGTACACGTTAAAATCCTATATTCTAACATATGTTACTGTTGCTCAAGGACACACATCAATGTTGCATTAAAGAGATACTGAACCAAAGTTAGGAATTACATCATTTTGATGTAGCATACAAATGAAATAAGATTTGTAATTATCGATGAGTAATAATTACATTTTAGTGTCTGTATTTTTAAAATATTCTTAAAAGCTGAGTACATGGAACATTTAAGAGTTCTCATGTGTGTATCACTTGATGATTGTTGTCTAAATTTATACTAAAAAGAAACATATGCTAGCCATGTTCTGAAGCACAAAGGTGTAGACTAAGAAGCTTTGAGATCTTAATCTAAAAAAAATTAAAAATGATATATAATCAGAGGAGTAAATTATATGTTTTATTCAAATGGAATGCTTCATCAGAATCATGATCATAATATTTATTAAAAGTACACCTTCAATGACATATGAATGAGTCAATGGACTTACCAGAATCCTGCAACGGCAGGTCACCATTGCTGCTGGATCCCTCTGTGCTCGCCACAACAAATACATCTATTAATGATATTAACCCCTTAATGACAACTGACGTACCAGGTACGTCATGCATTAACTTACAGTTAATGACAATAGACGTACCTGGTACGTCAGTTGTCTAAGAGAGTGCTGGAAGCGATCGCAATCGCTTCCAGCAGCTCTCAGGGTATTGCAGTGATGCCTCCATATGGAGGCATCCTGCAATACCCTTTCAGAAGACTCCGATGCAGAGAGAGCCACTCTGTGGCCCTCTCTGCACCGGTAGCGATGGTGCCGGTTCGTTGGTGGGTGGGAGCGCAACAGGGAGGCGGGTGGGCGGCCCATCGCTACCCGGCATCCGGCTCCTGTAAGTGCAATGTGCACGCCGGGTGCCGGGAGCGTGCGGGGGCGCGCATGCGCGTGCGCGATTAGCTACCCACACTGACACCAATGAGGAGGGAAGAGGGGGGAAAAAATAAATATATAAGGATCTGGGAGGGGGAGGGGGTTGGGGTATTGTGGGGGGCTGCTACACTACAGAAAACATTTAAAATGGCAATAAAAGATAAAAAAAACACTTTTTTGGGGGGCAAATTGGGTACTGGCAGACAGCTGCCAGTACCCAAGATGGCGGCAATTAGGTAGGGGACAGGGTTAGAGAGCTGGGGGGGGGGGATCATGGAGGTTGGGGCTAAGGCAGGAGTCCATCACAGCTAAAACATTTTATTTTTTTTTATTAAAAAAAAGAAAAACTCCTTTTATTTAGTACTGGCAGACTTTCTGCCAGTACTTAAGATGGCGGGGACAATTGTGGGGTGGGGGAGGGAAGAGAACTGTTTGGGAGGGATCAGGGGGTGGGATGTGTCAGGTGGGAGGCTGATCTCTACCCTAAAGCTAAAATTAACCCTGCAAGCTCCCTACAAGCTACCTAATTTAACCCCTTAACTGCTGGGCATAATTTACGTGTGGTGCGCAGCAGCATTTAGCGGCCTTCTACTTACCAAAAAGCAACCCCAAAGCCATATAAGTCTGCTATTTCTGAACAAAGGGGATCCCAAAGAAGCATTTACAACCATTTGTGCCTTAATTGCAGAAGCTGTTTGTAAATAATTTCAGTGGGAAACCTAAAGTTTGTGACAAAATTTGTGAAAAAGTGAACTTTTTTTTTTATTTGATGACATTTGGCGGTGAAATGGTGGCATGAAATATACCAAAATGGGCCTAGATCAATACTTTGGGTTGTCTTCTAAAAAAAAATATATACATGTCAAGGGATATTCAGGTATTCCTGACAGATATCAGGGTTCCAATGTAACTAGCGCTAATTTTGAAAAAAAGTTGTTTGGAAATAGCAAAGTGCTACTTGTATTTATGGCCCTATAACTTGCAAAAAAAGTAAAGAACATGTAAACATTGGGTATTTCTAAACTCAGGACAAAATTTAGAAACTATTTAGCATAGGTGTTTTTTGGTGATTGTAGATGTGTAACAGATTTTGGGGGTCAAAGTTAGAAAAAGTGTGTTTTTTTCAATTTTTTCCTCATATTTTATATTTTTTTTATAGGAAATTATAAGATATGATGAAAATAATGGTATCCTTAGAAAGTCCATTTAATGGCGAGAAAAACGGTATATAATATGTGTGGGTACAGTAAATGAGTAAGAGGGAAATTACAGCTAAACACAAACACTGCAGAAATGTAAAAATAGCCATTGTCATTAAGGGTAAGAAAATTGAAAAATGGTCCGGTCATTAAGGGGTTAAATATATTAGTGAACACAGTTTGGACATCACTAAATCACATTAGTATAGAATATTCCAAATAATATACTTAGTAATGTGAAGAATAGAGCACTAATATGAACAATAAATTTATGAGTTAATCAAGGTGATTGTAAAGAAAATGATGTCTTTCACATATGTTTGATTTCTTACTATATTAGACAGCCAATTCTTCTCATATGATTCTATGGCGTATCTAAATATAACTATTGATCCATGTTTTGAAAATAATACACACACACAACACTTGGAATAACAACTGGTGACAAATCGAACCTAAGCCATGTGGCACATAGATCCATTTGTGCAATGTACAGTAATCTGTTTTAGGACACAACACATATTTATCACAATGCAAAACAGAAGATATTTGTAAAAATATGTCATCATGGTGTTGTTAGAGTATGCTTTTATATATATATATATATATATATATATATATATATATATATATATATATATATATATATATATATATATATATATATATATATATAAAGAAAGTCCAAGAGTGAATATGTGATATAGATATCAATATTGTTTCATCAAAACAGTGTAAGGATTAATGAAGATATTTATTATTAAAGGCACACTGAACCCAAAACTTTAATTTTGTGATTCAGATAGAGCATGCAATTTTAAGCATATTTCAAATTTACTCCTATTATCAATTTGTCCTCGTTCTCTTGCTTTCTTTCTTTGAAAAATAAGGCAGCTAAGCAATATTTGGTTTCAGAACCATGAAAAGCACTTGTTTATTGGACGGTGAATGTATCCACCAATCATCAAGAACAACCCAGGTTATTCCCCAAAAATGGACCGGCATCTAAACTTACGTTCTTGCATTTCAAATAAAGATACAAAGAGAATGAAGAAAATTTGATTATAGGAGTAAATAAGAAAGTTTATTAATATTGCATGCTCTATCTGAATCACAAAAGGGAAATTTAGTGTTCAGTGTCCCTTTCATATTAAATATTAAAATATCTTTGACAATGTCGCTGTTAATGAATTGTCTAGTCCATATGTTGATGTAAGTAATAGGATGGAGCATGCAATTACAATTAGGGTTGCACCGATACCATTTTTTTAAGACCGAGTACAAGTACCGATACTTTTTTTCAAATACTCACCGATACCAATTACCGATACTTCTTTTTTAATATCATGACAGTTTTCCAAGCACAATGCAGACTAATGAATTAAGATAGCTTCTTTATAATTATGAACTGTAACTCAAAAGACATTTTGAAATAATAAAACAGTTTTATTTGTTGTCACAAAGTTCACAGAACATGTTTCTAAATAAAAAATATTACAATCAAATATATTAATTATGACAACAATAAATAACAGCTGCAGCAGCTGTGGCTGGAAAGCTACAATTTAAAAGGGTGATTACTGGATGCTATTGGGTTGTATGGTACCTATATAACATCAATCTAACATTTGTATTTAATACAAAGTAATATAATTTAATTCTGGAAAAAATATTGGGAAAGGAGTGTCCCAGTAATCCCCTTTGAGAAAAATGGGGCATTTGAATTCTTCTGACTAGGACTGGTCTTCATATTTTTCCAAGGCTGCTTTTTATTCTCTGTCCTCAGAGTACAGTATGTTTTGAACATAATTGTGCAAGATGAGAACTAGCAGTATAACAGGCAATCTATCTATTTGAATATTTTTTAAAAGTTAGTGGCAAGTTCTTTTTAATGAACAGAAGCATCTCTGCATGTTCAGCTATAATTCTGTTTCTGCTATCAGTAAGGACGTTTGACGCTAAGCTGAACAGTCTTTCACTTTTCACACTACTGCATGGGGCAGAAATATATTTCTGGGCCATTTTAGCCAGAGCTGGAAATCTCAGTTTATTAACTGCCCAGTACTTCAGGGGTTTGCCTGAACGAGGTGTATAGTAGCGGCTTTTGGAGCACTGCACTGACGTACAATAATACAAATAACAGCAATTTGTATTGGCAGAACAGAAGTGAACAAGTTTTAGTTAAGTTTCCACTCCAGCTTAAATGAAATGGGAACATCCAGTTTGAAAAAAGCCACAAGATGATGTATGGGTAGGAAGTGGAGGTATCGGTTTAAGTATCGGTGCATTTGCACAAGTACTCATGCAAATACTTGGTATCGGTATCGGTGCAACCCTAATTACAATCAAATATGTAATTTAAGGATATCATCAAGATTCTTTAATTAGCCTTTGCTCTTAAAGGGACATGAAACTCCAAATGTGTAATTGTATTAATTTGCATGATTCAAATCCAGCCTGTAATTTTAAAAACCTTTCAAATATACTTTTTTTTTTTCTATTTTGCTTCATTGTCTTTGAAAGATTTTTTTAAAGGAGCAACTATGCACTACTGTTATCTGAAGACATGTGTTGAACAAATGAAAATAGGCAATTTTGTGCATCAAACAATCAGCAGGTTACTCCCAGTAATGCATTGCTGATCCTGAGACTACCTAGATATGATTTTCAACTAAGGATAACAATAGACTGAAGCAAGGTAGATAATAGAAGCACATTTTTAAGTTTTTGAAAAACAAATGTTGTGTCTAAATCATAAAAGTTAAATGTTGGTTTTCATGTCCCTTTAATGATAAGAAGAAAATATCAAAGCATATGAGATGTATATTTCTCCAATCTGCACATATGTAAAAATGTGTTGATGTTGTCTAAATGTAGCCAAAAAATGTCAAGCACTACCCAGGGGCAGAATATAAAATGGCCATGACCCTAAGATTACATTAAAATGAAGATATCAAGAATTGAAGGAATATCTTAAAATACTCATAAATTGAGATTTTTATTACAATGGAATCCCAACTCTGATTCCTGATTCTTATTTTAAAATAACAAGAAAAGATAATTAGAGTATCCATATAAATATAGATCAATGTGAATTGATTATGTAATATTATGTCCAAGTTTGTAAGACAAAGGTAAATTAAAATGAGACATACTACGCTGTGACGAACACGGCTCGAGGTTCCAGCAACAACATCCATATCTGTAAAATATTCAATCAGGATTGGATATCATTAATACAAATCAGGCCATTGACAAGAACAATCAGATTTTTATATTCTAATTGACAAAGTAAAATTATATTTGTATTCACGTGAGTTCATTTTTTCCTAAATTAATTATTTTCAATCTTTTATGTTGTTGACTGTCACTTTAAGTCATTTTGTGTCTTCTTGCATTGTCATCAATTGAAAGAGATTGTTCAATTTTTATTTTGATCTTGCTAGTATAGCTTTTATAATGTAGAATATTGTAAATAAGGATACTGTATTCTTCATATATATACTAATTAACGTATACATTTGACCAACATGTCTAAAGTTATGCTACTGTTACAGCAAACACATGTTCATGTGTGTGCGCAATTATATTTTTCGTGATCATTGCGCAATGATTCAAAGTGGAATTGCGCATCCGTGATTTGACCAAGATGTCTAAAGTTATGCCACTGTTACAGCAAACACATGTTCACATGTGTGCGCAATTCTATCTTTTGTGATCATTCAAAGCGGAATTGCGCATCCGTAATTCAGAATTGATTTGGATATAGTAGTGTGATGAGTATCATTTATAAAGACTTCAAATATATTTCAAATTGGGTGTATTACGAGATTCCATTCGAATATTTGTTAATATTGAATGATAACAATTAATATTTAGAACTGTGGTATGATTCGATAGTCAATGTATGAAATAGCCAAGAAGTGGGGTGATAAGAAAGGAGGGAAAGCATCAAAAATAAGGAATTGGAATAATTGTGCTTTATACAAAAAAATCATAACCACCACAAAAAAAGGGTGGGCCTCATGGACTCTTGCTAATATGAAAGAAATGAATTTATCAGGTAAGTTCTTACATAAATTATGTTTTCTTTCATGTAATTAGCAAGAGTCCATGAGCTAGTGACGTATGGGATAGTAGATACCCAAGATGTGGAATTTCCACGCAAGAGTCACTAGAGAGGGAGGGATAAAATAAAGTCAGCCAATTCCGCTGAAAAATAATCCACAACCCAAATCAAAAGTTTTAATCTTAATAATGAAAAAAACTGAAATTATAAGCAGAAGAATCAAACTGAAACAGCTGCCTGAAGTACTTTTCTGCCAAAAACTGCTTCAGAAGAAGAGAAAACATCAAAATGGTAGAATTTAGTAAAAGTATGCAAAGAAGACCAAGTTGCTGCTTTGCAAATCTGATCAACAGAAGCTTCATTCCTAAAAGCCCAGGAAGAAGAAACTGACCTAGTAGAATGAGCCGTAATCCTTTGAGGCGGGGATTTACCCGACTCCACATAAGCATGATGAATCAAAGACTTTAACCAAGACGCCAAAGAAATGGCAGAAGCTTTCTGACCTTTCCTGGAACCAGAAAAGATAACAAAGAGACTAGAAGTCTTTCTAAAATATTTAGTAGCTTCAACATAATATTTTAAAGCTCTTACTACATCCAAAGAATGTAAAGATTTCTCCAGAGAAGTCCGCAACACCGCCTTATCCTGATGAAAAATCAGAAAAGGAGATTCACAAGAAAGAGCAGATAACTCAGAAACTCTTCTAGCAGAAGAGATGGCTAAAAGGAACAAAACTTTCCAAGAAAGTAATTTAATATCCAGAGAATGCATAGGTTCAAACGGAGGAGCTTGTAAAGCCCTCAGAACCAAATTAAGACTCCAAGGAGGAGAGATTGACTTAATGACAGGTTTGATACGAACCAAAGCCTGTACAAAACAATGAATATCAGGAAGATTACCAATCTTTCTGTGAAAAAGAACAGAAAGAGCAGAGATTTGTCCTTTCAAGGAACTTGCAGACAAACCTTTATCCAAACCATCCTGAAGAAACTGTAAAATTCTAGGAATTCTAAAAGAATGCCAGGAGAATTTATGAGAGGAACACCAAGAAATGTAAGTCTTCCAGACTCGATAATAAATCTTCCTAGACACAGATTTACGAGCCTGTAACATAGTATTAATTACTGAGTCAGAGAAACCTCTATGACTAAGAATCAAGTGTTCAATTTCCATACCTTCAAATTTAATGATTTGAGATCCTGATGGAAAAAAGGGCCTTGAGATAGAAGGTCTGGTCTTAACGGAAGTGTTCAAGGTTGGCAACTGGCCATCCGAATGAGATCCGCATACCAAAACCTGTGAGGCCATGCTGGAGCCACCAGCAGAACAAACGAACGTTCCATTAGAATTTTGGAAATCACCTTTGGAAGAAGAACTAGAGGCGGAAAGATATAGGCAGGATGATAATTCCAAGGAAGAGACAACGCGTCCACTGCTTCCGCCTGAGGATCCCTGGATCTGGACAGATACCTGGGAAGTTTCTTGTTTAGATGAGAGGCCATCAGATCTATTTCTGGAAGTCCCCAGATTTGAACAATCTGAAAAAATACCTCTGGGTGAAGAGACCATTCGCCCGGATGTAACGTCTGGTGACTGAGATAATCCGCTTCCCAATTGTCTACACCTGGGATGTGAACCGCAGAGATTAGACAGGAGCTGGATTCCGCCCATACAAGTATCCGAGATACTTCTTTCATAGCCAGAAGACTGTGAGTCCCACCTTGATGATTGACATACGCCACAGTTGTGACATTGTCTGTCTGAAAACAAATAAACGATTCTCTCTTCAGAAGAGGCCAGAACTGAAGAGCTCTGAAAATCGCACGGAGTTCCAAAATGTTGATTGGTAATCTCGCCTTCTGAGATTCCCAAACCCCCTGCGCTGTCAGAGATCCCCATACAGCTCCCCAACCTGACAGACTCGCATCTGTTGAGATCACAGTCCAGGTTGGACGAACAAAAGAAGCCCCTTGAACTAAACGATGGTGATCTAACCACCAAGTCAGAGAAGATCGAACATTGGGATTTAAGGATATTAATTGTGATATCTTTGTATAATCCCTGCACCACTGGTTCAGCATACAAAGCTGAAGAGGTCTCATGTGAAAACGAGCAAAGGGGATCGCATCCGATGCAGCAGTCATGAGACCTAGAATTTCCATGCACAAAGCTACCGATGGGAACGATTGAGACTGAAGGTTTCGACAGGCTGAAAACAACTTCAGGTTTCGACAGGCTGAAAACAACTTCAGACGTCTCTTTTCTGTTAGAGACAAAGTCATGGACACTGAATCTATTTGAAAGCCCAAAAAGGTTACCTTTGTCTAAGGAATCAAAGAACTCTTTGGTAAATTGAACCTCCAACCATGTCTTTGAAGAAGTTGATTCGTATGAGATTCTGCAGAATGTAAAGACTGAGCAAGTACCAAGATATCGTCCAAATAAGGAAATACCGCAATACCCTGTTCTCTGATTACAGAGAGAAGGGCACCAAGAACCTTTGAAAAGATCCTTGGAGCTGTTGCTAGGCCAAACGGAAGGGCCACAAACTGGTAATGCTTGTCTAGAAAAGAGAATCTCAGAAACTGATAGTGATCTGGATGAATTGGAATATGAAGGTATGCATCCTGTAAATCTATTGTGGACATATAATGCCCTTGCTGAACAAAAGGCAGAATAGTCCTTATAGTTACCATTTTGAATATTGGTATCCTTACATAACGATTCAATATTTTTAGATCCAGAACTGGTCTGAAGGAATTCTCCTTCTTTGGTACAATGAATAGATTTGAGTAAAACCCTAGACCCCGTTCCAGAACTGGAACTGGCACAATTACCCCAGCCAACTCTAGATCTGAAACACATTTCAGAAATGCCTGATCCTTCACTGGGTTTATTGGAATGCGTGAGAGAAAAAATCTTCTCGCAGGCGGCCTTACCTTGAAACCTATTCTGTACCCTTGTGAAACAATGTTCTGAATCCAAAGATTGTGAATCGAATTGATCCAAATATCTTTGAAAAATCGTAACCTGCCCCCTACCAGCTGTGCTGGAATGAGAGCCGCACCTTCATGTGGACTTGGGAGCTGGTTTAGACTTTCTAAAAGGCTTGGATTTATTCCAGACTGGAGAAGGTTTCCAAACGGAAACCGTTCCTTTAGGGGAAGGGTCAGGCTTCTGCTCCTTATTCTGACGAAAGGAACGAAAACGATTAGCAGCCCTGTATTTACCTTTAGATTTTTTGTCTTGAGGCAAAAAGGTTTCTTTCCCCCCAGTAACAGTTGAAATAATAGAATCCAACTGTGAACCAAATAATTTATTACCTTGGAAAGAAAGAGAGAGCAAAGTTGACTTAGAAGTCATATCTGCATTCCAAGTTTTAAGCCATAAAGCTCTTCTAGCTAAAATAGCTAAAGACATATACCTGACATCAATTCTAATGATATAAAAAATGGCATCACAAATAAAGTTATTAGCATGTTGAAGAAGTTTAACAATGCTATGAGTATTATGGTCTGACACTTGTTGCGCTAAAGCCTCCAACCAGAAAGTGGATGCAGCAGCAACATCAGCCAAAGAAATAGCAGGTCTAAGAAGATTACCTGAACATAAATAAGCTCTCCTTAGAAAGGATTCAAGCTTCCTATCTAAAGGATCCTTAAAGGAAGTACTATCCGCTGTAGGAATAGTAGTACTTTTTAGCAAGAGTAGAGATAGCCCCATCAACTTAAGGGATTTTGTCCCAAAACTCTAATCTATCAGATGGCACAGGGTACAATTTCTTAAACCTTTGAGAAGGAGTAAATGAAGTACCCAGATTATTCCATTCCCTAGAAATTACTTCAGAAATAGCATCAGGAACTGGAAAAACTTCAGGAATAACTATATGAGGTTTGAAAACCGAATTTAAACGCCTAGTAGATTTAGTATCAAGAGGACTAGACTCCTCCATATCTAATGTGATTAACACTTCTTTAAGTAAAGAACAAATAAATTCCATTTTAAATAAGTATGAAGATTTATCAGTGTCAATATCTGAGGCAGAGTCTTCTGAATCAGATAGATCCTCATCAGAAACAGACAAGTTAGAATGATGGCGGTCACTTAAAAATTCATCTGAAATATGAGAAGTTTTAAAAGACCTTTTACGTTTACTGGAAGGAGGAATAACAGACAGAGCCCTTCCTAATAGATTTAGAAACAAATTCTTTTACATTAACAGGGACATCCTGAGCATTAGATGTTGAAGGAACAACAACAGGTAATGGATTATTACTAATGGAAATACAATCTGCATTAGAAAGTTTATCATGACAGTTATCACAAACTACAGCCGGAGGAACAGTTACCAAAAGTTTACAACAAATGCACTTAACTTTGGTAGAACCAGCATCAGGCAACGTCTTTCCAGAAGTAGATTCTGATCCAGGGTCAAGTTGAGACATCTTGCAATATGTAATAGAAAAAACAACATATAAAGCAAAATTATCAAATTCCTTAAAAGTTTCAGGAATGGGAAAAAAATGCCAATGAACAAGCCTCTAGCAACAAGAAGCAATGAAAAATGAGACTGAAATAATGTGAAAAAAAGGTGGAGACAAAAATAACGCCCACATTTTTTGGCGCAAAAAATGACGCCCACATTATTGGCGCTAAGAACGCCTATATTTTTTGGCGCCAAGTATGACGCCACATCCGGTGACGCTGACAAAAACAGCGCCCACATTTTTGGCGCAAAAAAACGCTTGAACACATATACGTCAAAAAATGACGCAACCACGAACAAACTTCCGGCGTCAATTAGGGTGCCGGAAATGACAAAATGTTTGCGCCAAAAAAAGTCTGCGCAAAAAATGACGCAATAAATTGAAGCATTTTCAGCCCCCGCAAGCCTCACAGCCCACAGGGGAAAAAAGTCAATTGAAAATTGTTTACGGTAAGAAAAAAATAATTATTCATATGCATTATCCCAAATAATGAAACTGACTGTCTGAAATAAGGAATACTGATTACCCTGAATCAAGGCAAATATAAGTTTAAACACATATATTTAGAACTTTATAAATAAAGTGCCCAACCATAGCTTAAGAGTGTCATAATAAAATAAGACTTACTTACCCTAAGAAACTCATCTACATATAGTAGATAGCAAAACCAGTACGGAAACGAGAATCAGTAGAGGTAATGGTATAATGGTATATTAGAGTATATCGTCGATCTGAAAAGGGAGATAGGAGAAGAAATCTCTACGACCGATAACAGAGAACCTATGAAATAGATCCCCTAGACCATTGTATTCAAATAGGCAATACTCTCTTCACATCCCTCTGACATTCACTGCACTCTGAGAGGAAAACCGGGCTCCAGCCTGCTGCGAAGCGCATATCAACGAAGAATCTAGCACAAACTTACTTCACCACCTCCACGGGAGGCAAAGTTTGTAAAACTGAATTGTGGGTGTGGTGAGGGGTGTATTTATAGGCATTTTGAGGTTTGGGAAACTTTGCCCCTCCTGGTAGGAATGTATATTCCATACGTCACTAGCTCATGGACTCTTGCTAATTACATGAAAGAAACATCATTCCTATTTCATGTGTGACGATTCTAAATTCAGATATCTAAACATCATATGTAGCGTGTGTTGTGAGATCTATATAGGTTGAATATATGACTATATACACATTGCTTAAATATATACTAAAATATTAATATATAATATGAAGTCTGATATTTACCTGGTTCAGCCTTTCGACTTTCTTCTCCCAGGTCACCGGTTGGAGAAGCAGCTGCACTGGCCTATGGGTCTGGACTTTCCAATCCAGCAGCTGGGAGGGAAGAAGAAGTTGAAGAGCAAGCTGATCTAAATCTTTTGGGGACCCGGAGATTGAGGAGGGCCAATAAAGTGACCTCATAAGGTTGCAGATA
This sequence comes from Bombina bombina, assembly GCF_027579735.1. Classification (NCBI taxonomy): domain Eukaryota; kingdom Metazoa; phylum Chordata; class Amphibia; order Anura; family Bombinatoridae; genus Bombina; species Bombina bombina. The sequence continues at coordinate 458,076,110 of NC_069502.1, forward strand.
CAGTTTCCGTAGGGGTGGATCCTGCTTTCCATCCCTCCGACGGGCTTTTACACACTCCCATATTTGGTCGACTTTATGGCTTAGCCGCAACCTCATATCCCCGAACCTCTGCATGATTTGATCCGTGGTCCTCTGGATGCCACACACCAAATTAACATCATTGGTGATAGACGACCAGAGGCCCTTCTTAATACTCTGCTTTGTCAACTTCTTCTTGTTCCCAAACAGCTGCGGATAGAAGTCCTCAACGGCGTTGACCAGTGCTGCACTCTCCAACCGTGTGAACCTGGGAGACGTCATGCCTGCTAGTCCAAAAAAATATAATATATCTCTATATATATATATAGAATATATAAACTGCCAGCAGGAATTAGAGAACTGACAAAAATGGCAACATGTAATGGACTTTTATATGGTGAAGTAAACATGATATGCACCATGGGACATGGTATCTGTACATCTGATGGAATAAAATATTGTAATTTTATCATGTCTGTGAGACCATACTGACTCAAGTTATGTTTGTGTGATGAACTCTGATTGTCCGTTCCTTAATGTTTCATATCTTAGTAACTTACATACACATACCTCCGGGGGGTGCTGTTACTACATTTTTCATGCAGACTTATTTGTAATTCATGGGACTGTTATGCGGATATGTGTGACGCAGATTTAATATACGTGATCCGTTAAATATTAATTTTACATTTGATCTCTATTTGATGTTTATTAAATATAATCCAGTCACATTAGTAAATGTTTTACACATTTCGATGTTTAATCTCGATCAGGTTATTTAATATAAATAAATTTTATTGGAAAATAGTAAACATTGTATGTATTTATTGTTTATTAAAGAAATATTGTGACTTATTGTGAAGTATTGACATTGCTCTATTAAATGTATTTATAATGCACATAGATTGTGTGCTAGTGCGTGGCATTATACTAGTATTTTTAAAGATGCGAATCTCGTGTTGCCAGATACGTTTTCCACGCTATATTTCTGAAATGCGTAATTTGTATTTATAATGGACAGAACGTGGATAATCTGTTTTTAAATGTTAAACTACACGTTTGTTCATTATTAGTAAATAATCCTCAAGCTTGTATTTGTCTGAACTGCTCACATATGTTATTGGGCAACGGCGTCTTTATTTTTAAAGGGACATTACACCCAAATATTTTCTTTCTTGATCCGGAGAGAGAATACAGTTTTAAAAACGTTCAATCAACTCGATCTATTTAGATTATTCTTTAGATATCATTTACAGAAGAAATAGCAATGCACATGGTTGAGCCAATCACACAAGGCATCTCTGTACATCCACCAATCTTCAGCTACTGAGCATATCTAGAGATGGTTGTAAAGGAAAGTATATCAAAATAATGAAGGGAATTAGATAATACAAGTACATTTTAATGTTTACATCCTGAAATAAACGCTTTTGAATTTCCGTCCCTTTAATGAGCTAATATGCAATGTTTAAATTTATCAAAATACATCTGTCTAAACATTGTAAATATGCATTGTTGCCCACCCACAAATAAGTAGATATTTGCCAGTAATGCTTTGCTGATCATAAACCTATGCATCTCCATTTCTCAAACTTAGGATAACATGAGAATAAAGCATATTTGTATTACCTTCTGTATTGTTTGCCCCACTGTGAATGAAATATCTTTCAATGGCTGTATTTATACAGCTTTACCTTAAAGGGACATTAAGCTATATGTTCTTTCCTGATTTAGATGGATAATACAATGTTAAAAAAACGTCTAATTTAGTTATATTATCTCATTAGCTTTTATCTCTTGATATTCTTTCCTGAAAATCATATCTAGATAGGCTCTGTTGCTGCTGATTGGTGGTTGCACATAGATGCCTTGTGTCATTGTCTAACCTATGTGCATTGTTATTTCTTTAACAAAGGATATCTAAAGACTGAATCTAATTAGATAATAGAAGTAAATTTAAATGTTGTTTTTAAAGATTTGTATTATCTCTCTGAATAATTAAATTAAATTTTGGTTTTAATGTCTCTTTAAGGACAAAACCATTAGGAATATGTGGAGTTAACATTGTAGAAATAATCTAAACTAAAGGGGAATGGAAATACCTATAGATATGTGATATCTATCCAACAGGTAAAGAGTATAATTGCTAGAAATTATCTTTTGATATATCTCTAGTTAACTTACCCTTCAAATAACTCCACTAGAGCTAAAAAGTAATCAATAAGGCATACAATAAGTAGCTTGGTATAAATGTGAAATTAACTTACGTTTTATTTAAAGATAATTTCGAACATATTACCTTAAAAATAATTAAAGCCGAATAACCTATATTTCTCTAGTAAGGTGTATCCAGTCCACGGATCATCCATTACTTATGGGATATTCTCACTCCCAACAGGAAGTTGCAAGAGGACCCACAGCAAAGCTGCTATATAGCTCCTCCCCTCCCTACCATATCCAGTCATTCTCTTGCAACTCTCAACGCGCATGGAGGTAGTAAGAGGAGAGTGGTGTAAAATAGTTCGTTTATTAACTTCAATCAAAAGTTTTTTATTTTAAATAGTACCGGAGTTGTGCTATTTTTTCTCAGGCAAAGATAGAAGAAGAATTTGCCTGAGTTTTCTATGATCTTAGCAGGTTGTAACTAAGATCCATTGCTGTTCTCACACATGTCTGAGGAGTGAGGTAACTTCAGAGGGAGAATGGCGTGCAGTTTGTTCTGCTATCAGGTATGTGCAGTTATGATTTTTTCTAGGATTGGAAATGCTAGAAAATGCTGCTGATTCCTGATAAATGTAAGTTAAGCCTGAATACAGTGATTTAATAACCACTGGTATCATGCTTACTCTGAGGGGTAATACCCTTATAATTATGCTATATAAAACGTTTGCTGGCATGTTTAATCATTTTTTATATATGCTTGGTGATAAAACTTATTGGGGCCTAATTTTTTCCACATGGCTGGCTGTATTTTTGCCTAGAAACAGTTTCCTGAGGCTTTCCACTGTTGTAATATGAGTGGGAGGGGCCTATTTTAGCGCTTTTTTGCGCAGTTAGAATTACAGACGGAGACATCCAGTTTTCCTCAGGAGTCCCCTGAATGCTACAGGACATCTCTAAAGAGCCTAAAATCGTTTATTGGGGAAGGTAGGAGCCACAGTAAAGCTGTGGCACTTTGCTGGGACTGTTGAAAAAACATCTATGTCGTTTTTTTTTATCCGTTTTTTGAACTAAGGGGTTAATCATCCATTTGCAAGTGGGTGCAATGCTCTGTTAGCCTATTAAATACACTGTAAAAATTTCGTTTGTGTAACTGCCTTTTTTCACTGTTTTTCAAATTTTGACAAAATTTGTTTCCCTTAAAGGCACAGTACCGTTTTTTTGTTTGTTGTTTACTCTGGACAGAGGAGAGGTCAAAAGGCTTCGGCAACCTCTCTTTCTTTTTGGCTAAGAAGCATAATACGCTTAGCCTATTAGACTGCTGGACAGCAGCCCCCTGAAAGGATTACAGCTCATTCTACTAGAGCTGTGGCTTCCACTTGGGCCTTTAAAAATGAGGCTTCTGTTGAACAGATTTGAAAGGCGGCGACTTGGTCTTCGCTTCATACTTTTTCAAAATTCTACAAATTTGATACTTTTGCTTCTTCGGAGGCTATTTTTGGGAGAAAGGTTTTACAGGCAGTGGTACCTTCCGTTAAAGCACCTGCCTTGTCCCTCCCTTCATCCGTGTACTTTAGCTTTGGTATTGGTATCCCATAAGTAATGGATGATCCGTGGACTGGATACACCTTACTAGAGAAAACACAATTTATGCTTACCTAATAAATTTATTTCTCTAGTGGTGTATCCAGTCCACGGCCTGCCCTGTCATTTTAAGGCAGGTTATTTTTAAATTTAAACTACAGTCACCACTGCACCCTATGGTTTCTCCTTTCTCTGCTTGTTTTCGGTCGAATGACTGGATATGGTAGGGAGGGGAGGAGCTATATAGCAGCTTTGCTGTGGGTCCTCTTGCAACTTCCTGTTGGGAGTGAGAATATCCCATAAGTAATGGATGATCCGTGGACTGGATACACCACTAGAGAAATAAATTTATCAGGTAAGCATAAATTGTGTTTTAGTGTAAGAATGTTTTTGGATACCTTAGAAAGATTATAGAGATTAGAATGTAAATCTAACATTAAACTACACTGTCACTTTAATGTAAGTTAAACACTTTCATTTCTTAAAAGTGAAATGAACAATGTTGTTATGTATAATTTATACTACATATCCTCGTCATAAATTTATGGTTTTAACATCTATAAACCACACAATAAAAGCATAGATGGATGTATTTAACTCAAACTTAAATTTTGTAAGATACTTGACTTTAACATTATCTGAATAAGCTGTGTTGATATTTTTCATTCAATACATTAAACAAAATTAGTATATTTGATATCAGGCATGTGCTTGTAAAATAGATGACTTTAACAGTCATGGGACTAATATTTTGTTTGCATGTCAAAATATTAGATGGATATATTTCTTCTTATTTTACTGTGATAGAAATATGTCTCAAAGAATATGTATTTAAAAAAAATACATAGAAAAATATATAGTATGAAAATAAATTTATTTTCAAAATAAATAAATAAATAGGGAATTCATCACAGATGAAACTCTGAAAAAGAAAGAAAATAAATATTAAAAACATTAGTCATTTAGGTCATTTAATGAACACGTCTTAACATATTCATGAAATCTAATAATTGTTAAATCATCTTGTGTCTATGCTCTAACATGTATTTTTTGTCTTGATATTAAAAACAGGTTCAGACTTGAAATCTATATCTATCCATAATTTGAAATGAATCCCATTATATTGTCTAATCAATAGTTGAATTACACATTAGCATTTAAAATTAGACAAAATAATGCATATCAATTTTTTAAAATAATTTTAAATTTGATTATATGAGGAACATAATTGAATGTAATATTTCATGCCCCTTCAAATAATATACCTAAATAACTACTATAAAATGTATCCATTTGTCCGATTGGTCAGAATCGGAGTCCTCTCTAGCAAAAGTAGGGGTAATGTATCTAAAATAAACATATTCTAATATAGGACATGTATATATTCCTAATTCTTGGAACATTCTTCCTCTTATGATTCTTAAATAGCATGCATTGTGCAAACTAACCTGGATGTATGGTCTTTGAAAGGCAATTATCTTCAAAATATCAGTTTATCTTCATTAGGTGTCCTATTCATCATTTTCAAAATAGAGGATTGTGAAATACCATCTAAAATTCAAATATAAAATTAAATCAAAGTGTCTCCAATAGGATGCATCCACAGTCTTCTTCCATAAAATTGTTGCCACTTACCATGTGAACGTGTCTTTGTATGGTTTTCAAGGTCAGCACATTTGAAAGACAATGCCAGACATGATCACATTGGTATTCTTCACTTTCAGTCTGGGATTATTCACTTTCAGTCTTGGATTCTTCACTTTCAGTCTTGAATTCTTCACTTTCAGTCTTTAGATGAAGTCATCTCCCTAATGGAAGAAAAAGTGTAAATAAAATAATTAATAAAAGTGTGTGACTTAGTTCTGCATCCCCCCCCACCATTTCTGAGACTATTTAGATCACTAGCTTACTAAGCGTGTGTAGCATCTTGTGTTATGTTCTATCAATCAAGTGTGAAGCCGAGTCATACATTGTGCAGACCTAACCTCTGATGTATGACTTGGAAGCATATAGTATTGCTAGAGGATCCCTTTCTGAGTAACCAAAAATCTAGTAATGTGTAAACGAAATACTACATTTTAAAATGTATGCCATATGATGGCCGATTGTGCAAAATTCCCCCCACCCACAGTCCATACATTGTTTATACTTACCATCTGATGTTGTCTTTGAAAACCAGGTGGCAAAGTCATTACAGGACCCAATGCCAGAATCATCTGATGTATAAATTACCTATGATAATAATAATATTAAATAATATTCTTTATAATCATTTGATGAACAATCCTAACATTTTTGCACAATTCTCTACTTCTCATTTCCCTAAAATTCACACATATTCGCAATGCTCCTATATAACTTCTAGTATTTACCGTCTGAAGTTGCGGTTGATGATGTTTGCTCTGACATTGAGCCCCTCGTCCCGGATTGGCCCCTCTAGAACAGGGTCATCCTCCTCATCTTGGAGTAGGTCTCGGGGCGCCTGGATGGCCTGCAGCATCTCAGCCCGCTGAGCAATGTTATGAAGGACGCTACAGGCTATAACGATCTTCGCCACCTTACTAGGGCTGTATTGGAAGGCTCCTCCAGAACTGTCTAGGCATCGTAACCGCATTTTGAGGAGCCCAAACATCCTCTCCACTACAGCCCTAGTCCGCTTGTGCGCCCGATTGTAGCGCTCCTGGGCCTCGTCCGTGGGGTTACGTATAGGCATAATGAGCCAAAACCGCTCATGTAACCCAAATCACCTATAAATAATGAACATAACAAAATGACAAATATTAAAAATATAGTTAAATATATTATATTAAAACACAATTCATTTGTGTACATGAAAATCCCCTAAAATAGACATTTGCTGAAAGACAATTAGATGGTTGAAGCACATTCTATATCTGCCCATTTAAGCCAGGACATGCTACATATGCGTATTTTGCATAAACCAGACATTTGCTAAAAGAGAAAGAAATGGTTAAATTGCATCCTAGAGCTGCCCATTTAAGCTAAGACATGCTACATATCTGTTTGGAGCTAAAACTAGACATTTGCGGAAAGGTAAATGGTTAAAGCGCATTCTATATCTGCCCATTTAAGCTAGGACATGCTACATATGCGTATTTCACATAAACCAGACATTTGCTAAAAGAGAAAGAAATGGTTAAATTGCATCCTAGAGCTGCCCATTTAAGCTAAGACATGCTACAAATCTGTTTGGAGCTAAAACTAGACATTTGCGGAAAGAGACAAATGGTTAAATTGCATTCTATATCTGCCCATTTAAGCTAGGACATGCTACATATGCGTATTTCGCATAAACCAAACATTTGCTAAAATAGAAATAAATGGTTAAATTGCATCATATAGCTGCACATTTTGCACATTACACAAGCACAACTGTTTTTGAAGACTACAGTGGCAATTGTCTAATTAACCATGTTGTGCACAAGTACTCACCAACGAGCCACCCAGGGGGAAACTGTCTGGCCTCAAACTGCCGCCACAGGGACGACTGAGGATGCGGGCATTATGACAAGCCCCGCCGAAATTCGCACACACCTGCATAATCCGCATCTGTGCGTCGCAAACAAACTGCACATTCAGACAATGGGGCATATTTATCAAGCTCCGAATGGAGTTATAAAGCAGTTATAAAGCAGCGGTCACAAAGACTGCTGCTCCATAACCTGTCCGCCTGCTCTGAGCAGGCGGACAGACATCGCCGGAAATCAACCCGATCGAGTACAATCGGGTTGATTGACACCCCCCTGCTGGCGGCCTATTAGCCGCGAGTGTGCAGGGGGCGGCGTTGCACCAGCAGCTCTTGTAAGCTGCTGGTGCAATGCTGAATACGGCGAGTGTATTCAGCGAGGTCTGTCGGACCTGATCCACACTGTTGGATCAGGTCCGACAGCCCTTGATAAATATGGGCCAATGGAAGTGTTTGCGATTTCGAAAAGGCAGGTCATCTTCTGGAGCATGCAGCGCAATGTGGGTGCAATCTATTGCTCCCAAGACATTGGGTATTCAAGGTATTGCAAAGAATTCCCTCTTCAGGCGCCTCCAATCACCATAATTTTGAGGGAATCCTATGTAACGCTTACTGACTCGTACCATGGCGTCCAGAAAGTTGTCAAAAACCACAGAGAAGGTACCCTGAGACAGCCCATGCATGTACCCCTCTCCAGATTGAAAACTTCCGGAGGCCAGGACGTGTATGCAACTTAGCATCTTGGTCATGCCAGGGATTGCAGTTCGCATACGTCTACGTGGCTCCATATGAGGTTTAAGTACATCGTAAAGGCTAATGAGCTGTTCGCGATTGAGCCTATACTTGTCATAAACCTCGAAGTTGCCCATGTTATCCAAGGTGGGCCTCACCTTGTGAACAGGAGGACCTCTAACCAGACGAGCCCTACGTCTCTCTTGGAGATGCCGAGCCCGCCTGATTCTATTGAACACCACTCGTGCAACAGCAGCAACTAACTGCGGATCATCCATATTTGCCAAGCTAAGCAGCACAAAGCCAAACAGCAGAGCAAACACACAAGGAGTAACAAGGTATGCAAAAACACAAGCGATTTGATACAATGTCGATCACAAGGGACGCTTTGGCCATGTTGCTTGGGGGATTTATAGTGCAAAATGTCCAATGGTAGCGTGTTTGTAATGATTGCTGATTGTATACACTTGATTGTATGTGAGCGGTGCGAATGCTTTCAAAGTGGGCGTTTTTTTAGTTGTTTGCTGAAATTTTGTTTTCCCCCAATGAATCATAATGTGAAAATGTAAAATATAACATATACAGTGCATCATCGTAATGTTTGTTCATATGCGTAACAAATACTTATTAAACGCGATCTTATAGTAAAAAGCACACGTCCACGCTAACATGAATGAAAGTGCCTACTAGTGTATAATGTGTGCATATACAAGGCATAGAATCAGATCGATCAATGTTGCTGCAATATTGTTTAAAAACGATAAAGTAACTGCTGACATCTGTAATCTTCCATATGTAAGTGATTGGCGAGATGTCAATATTGTACGCGTCCCATTGAAATTGCAATAATAATGAAGATCTTCCGGCTGACATCTATAATGTATATATAAGTGATTTGTGAGATGTCAATATTGTACACGTCCCATTGAAATCGCTATAATAATGAAGATCTTTCAAACTTTCGTTTATGTATATGTAATATTGTAGTATTGAGTGAGAAACTGCTGAAAGGGGCGGTACAGTCCAAAAGCTGTAATCTGTATGGTTGAAGCTTATAATGATGTCATCATATTAGCAACCTGCCTGTCTAGTTAGCAAATCTTCATTCTCTTGTTGTATTTTACAACATTGTTATTGTGTGCTGATTAAAATATAAATGTGTGCTTTGTTGTTGTGTGATGCGTGTTATGTACATCTACGTATGTATTGTGATTCTCTCCCACATATGCTGACTTCTATAAAGCAGTATAGCATTGTTGTTCCTTCCAAAAAAGTGACAGCTGTAATATTTTCTAATGATCTGTTCTTATTGTACGTAATTCCTAATGGTATATTATGAGTGAATCGTGATGTTAAAGATACACTAAATCCATATTTTATGTTTCATGATTCATAGAGATAATCTAATGTTAAGCAACCTTCCAATGTAGTTGTATGATGTAAATGTGTTCATTGTTTATATGTGTTTTTGGCCATAATATCAATGCACATGTATGAGTCAATGACAAAAGGCATGTATGTGCATCCATCAATCATCATGTGTAGACCCTATGTAGATATGCTGTTCATCCAGGCATATGAGTTGAATAAATGAAATGCTATAATAGAGGTAAATGAGACGTGTTTACAATTGTCTACTGTGCGTGAATAATGAAATGTAAAAATTATTTTTCTGTCCGTTTAAATAAAATGTAATTTTTCAAACCAATTTCATATTGGTGATGGTGATTTGTAGTTGATGTAATGTAATTTCCTTTAAGAATGTGATGTTGTAGTGATGTTCACACACAAGTAAAAGCCATAACTCCATAGGGAATAAGTAATTTCTTGATCTATTTGTCATAGCGGGACTAACGCAAGAAAGAATGAGTTAGTTCCAAAATTGTAACGTTGGTATTACGAGTTTTCAAGTCTACGCATTTTACATGTGTTAGGTAAATCTGCTGTCGCGTGCACGAGCACGTCTTCCCCATAGAAGTCAATGGAGGAGAAAAATTTGTTGAGAAGTAAAATCCAACACTTGTTTTGAGCGTAAAGTGAGTGACGTCATGTTCTGGTGTGAAAAAGTAGCTAAATTTTGTTTATTTCCTAATAAAAATCTGTTTTGTATAGGTAATGTGCTGTATATTGTTTGTATGTATCGATTAGTGTATGTATGTGATATTTGTAGTTAGATGTAGCTAGATGAGTGTATGTTCCCATCTGTCTATGTAAGTCAATGGAAAATGGATTTGTGTGGCTTTTATTTCAAACACCCGCTATCTCTTAACTTTGATCCGTTCTAGTTTGACATGAAAATGTAAAATCTAAAAAATAAATATTGTGTAGTATTTGTATGAGTGTAAGTGTACTTTGTGTAATGTTTCTGAAGTGATTTGTGGATGTTTTTGTTAACGTATATGATTATATGATATGATTTTGTGGCGTTCCGTAAACTCGCAATACCAGCAGCGTTAGGAGGCTTTTTCACGCATAATGCACAACTCGTAATCTAGCCGTAAGATAGGGAGAGCCCACGGCTTCATTCCTTACTGTTGGGAAAACTATACCAAAGCTCCAGAGGACACTGAATGAATAACGGGAGGGAACAAAAAGGAAGAGGCGGACCCTACTCTGAGGACACCACAGCCTGCAAAACCTCTCTCCCGAAAGCTGCTTCAGCCGAAGCAAAAACATCAAACATAAAATTTTGAAAAAATATGCAAGGAGGACCAGGTAGCCGCCTTATAAATCTGATCCATAGAGGCCTCGCTCTTAAAGGCCCAAGAGGAAGCCACTGCTCTAGTGGAATGAGCCGTTATCCTCTCAGGAGGACGATGTCCCGCTGTCTCGTAAGCTAAGCGGATGACACTCCTTAACCAAAAAGATAGGGAAGTCGAAGTAGCCTTCTGCCCCTTTACGCTTCCCTGAATAGACAACAAACAAATATTGTCTAAATTCCTTAGTAGCCTGAAAATAGAACTTCAAGGCGCAAACCACATCCAAATTGTGAAGTAAGCGTTCCTTCGATGGAGGATTAGGACACAAGGAAGGAACCACAATCCCCTGATTAATGTTGCGATCTGACACAGCCTTAAGAAGAAAACCTAATTTAGTACGTAAAACTGCCTTATCTGCATGAACAATCAGATAAGGGGGCTCACATCGCAAAGCAGAGATCTCAGAAACTCGCGCAGAGGCAATAGCCAATAAAAAGAGAACCTTCCAAGATAACAATTTGATGTTAACGGAATACAGAGGCTCAATTAAAACCTGTTGCAAAACCCGGTTTAGGCACCAAGGAGGAGCCCCAGATCTAAACACAAGTCTGATCCTAATCAGAACCTTAAAGGACTGCACGTCTGGAAGCTCAGCCAGTCTCTTGTGCGATAAAACCGATAGGGCCAAAATCTGTCCCCTCAGGGAACTAGCAGAAAGGTCCTTCTCCAGCCCATCCTGGAGAACAGATAAGATCCTTGCAACCTTAACTCTGTGCCAGGAAAAACCACGCTCTTCACACCAGAATGAGTAGGTCCTCCACACCTTGTGGTAGATACGCCAAGTAACTGATTTATGAGCTTGAATAAGAGTATCACTGACACTCTACGAGAAACCTCTCTTGGCTAAGACTAAGCGTTCAATCTCCACGCAGTGAGCCTAAAAAAAAATCTAGATTTTGATGAACAAATGGACCTTGTATCAGCAGGTCTCTGCGACAAGGTAACTTCCATGGAGGAGATGAGGACATCCCCACTAGATACATCCTTCACAGCCATGATGGAGCAATCAGGATTACTGATAGCCGCTCCTGCTTAATGCGGGCCACCACTCGAGGAAGAAGCGTTAATGGAGGAAAAAGATATGAGTTAGAACCTCCAGGGCACTGCTAGTGCATCTATTAGATACCTCGACCCGTACCTGGGTAGCTTGGTATTGAGACAGGACACCAGGAGATCTATCTCTGGATTCCTCCACTTGCTGCATATCTCTGCAAACACCTCGGGATGGAGAGACCATTCCCCTGGATGGAAGGATTGCCTGCTGAGAAAATCTGCCTCCCAGTTGTCCACACCCGGAATGTGGATCGCTGACAGCGAACAGCTGTGGGCCCCTGCCCACTCCAGAATCTGATATACTTCCTTAAATCGCCAAAGAAGTTCTTGTTCCCACCTGATGGTTCATGTAAGCCACAGAGGTTATATTGTCTGATTGGAATCTGATAAACTGGGACAAACCCAGAAGTGGCCAAGCCTTCAAGGCCTTGTAGAATGCCCGTAGTTCCAAAATATTGATTGGGAGGGAGGACTCCTCCTGAGTCCACAACCCCTGTGCCTTCCTGGCACCCCAAACAGCTCCCCATCCGGATAGGCTTGCGTCTGTAGTCACAATCTCCCAGTATTGTCTTAAGAAGCATGTCCCTCGGGACAGATGATCTGGACAGAGCCACCAAGAGAGTAATTCTCTCAGCCGGCTGTCTAATACAATCTGTTGAGACAGATCTGAATGATAGCTGTTCCACTGCCTCAGCATGCACAGTTGTAAAAGTCTGAGACGGAACCTGGCAAAAGGAATGATGTCCATGCAGGACACCATGAGACCAATCACCTCCATACATTGAGCCACAGAGGGACTCAAGGAGGTCCGGAGGGCAAGACATGCTGAAGTTAGCTTGCAATGTCTCTAGTCTGTTAGATTCCATATCCATGAGGATATTTCTATTATAGTACCCAGGAATTCCACCCTGGTACTTGGGATAAGATAATTCTTTTCCAAGTTTATCTTCCATCCATGTGATCAAAGAAGACTGAGAAGGGACACCTAGAATTCTTCCACAAGACGAAAGGATGGTGCTTGCAGCAGAAAATCGTCCAAGTATGAGGCTACTGCAATACCCTGAGTTCTGGCTCTTCTAGAAGAGCCCCCAGAACCTTTATAAAGATTCTTGGAGCAGTAGCTAGGCCAAACAGAAGGGCAATGAACTGGAAGTGCTGGTCCAGGAATGCAAACCTCAGGAACTGAAAGTGTTCCCTGTGGATTGAAACATGAAAGTAAGCGTCCTTCAGAACTATAGTGGTCATAAACTGGCCTTCCTGAATTAAAGGAAGGATGGACCTTATAGTCTCCATCTTGAACAAAGGGAAACTAAGAAATTTGTTTAAGCACTTTAGGTCCAGAATTGGGCGGAAAGTTCCCTCCTTCTTTGGGACCATGAAAAGGTTTGAATAAAACCACAAACCTCTTTCTTCTATAGGCACCGTGACAACAACTCATAAGGAGGATAGATCCCGAACGCACCCTAGAAATGCATCCCTCTTTTCTAGTCTGGTAGACCGATTCAAAAGAAGGAAACTGCCCCTTGGCAGATGAGATTTGAAGCCTATCTTGTATCCCTGAGATACCACCTCCAGGACCCATGGATCATGTACGTCCTTGAACCAGGCGTTTGAAAAAAGAGACAGTCTGCCCCCTACACCATCCGATCCCGAATCGGGGGCAGCCCTTTCATGCCGATTTGTTATCGGCGGGCTTCTTATTCTGCTTGGATTTATTCCAGGACTGAGCCGGCTTCCAATTACTCTTGGGTTGCTCGGGCTTGGAGGAGGATTGTTGTCGTTGGGATTTGTCAGAACGAAAATTAAGATGGTCGTCCCTAAGACTTGTTCTTCTTATCTTGCGGCAGGAAGGCACCCTTGCCTCCGGTAACCGTAGAAATAATGGAGTCCAGGCCTGGACCAAATAAAATCTTTCCCTTGAAGGGAAGAAAAAGGAGTTTGGACTTAAAAGTCATCCACAGACCAAGACTTCAACCAGAGCGCCTGGCGGGCTAGGACCGCAAAGCCAGAACCTTTGCATTTAGGCGAATAATTAGCATGTTTGCATCACAGATAAAAGAATTAGCAATTCGCAGAGCTTTAATTCTGTCTTGAATATCCTTGAGGGGAGACTCCACCTCAATGATTTCCAACAAAGTGTCGTACCAATAGGTAGCCCTTTGAAGCAACAGAGGACTGGGACATAATAGCTAACTCCGATAAATATTTAGATGACTCTGAGTCAGGAGAGCTATGTTTAACCTTTCTCTTGCGTTTGTTAGAGCGAGCTAATGCACTGAGGGCCGCAGACATCGCCGTTTGTAACTGCGCAGCAAAGTCCGCAGGAAGAAGGCCCCCTCTGGATGGAGGATTAGATGTGCTACAGGGAACTGTATGTGGAGTGGATAATGTAGCAAGGGTAGTAATCTCATGGGACGCCAAGTCCTGAGAGGTAGACGGCTCAGAGGGACTAAGAGCCTTAGCGGGCTCGTCTCCTTTCTTAGACTTTATAACGATGTTAAGGCATGTGGAACATAACTGAGTGGGCTGGAAAACCACAGCCTCCTCACAATATAAACAGGTATGATTTAGTACAGAAGGAGTACCTTCCAACATTTCAGAGTCCTCCCTAGATCATGTTATACCCACAGGAGGACAGAAATAAAAACGTTTTTTATTATAGAAAACTGCACCTTTATACTCCCAGTGGCTGGGGCACTCACCACCAGTGTTCCCTCTAAGGACAGTTTTGTGTGCAGCCCAGCAGTGAAACAGTTAACAAGAGAACCATACCTTGCCATCTGCATTGTGTAGTGTTTGCTAATTGCAGGGTGTAGTTACCTAATTAACTGTTTCACTGCTGGGCCGCACAGAAAACTGGCTTTAGAGGGAACACTGCTCACCACCTCCTAGACCCAGACAGTAAACAGAGGAAACGCTCTCCTCAGGTTCAAGTCTCAGCCAGAATGGAGGAAATGAACATAGACCACACCCGGCCACATGGAGTGCAAGACAGTACTTCCCCTGTTATTACAAGTACAGCAAGAAATAGGAGCTGTGCAACACTTCAAAAAACGAAAGTGAAACCTGTTTGTTCCAGCCAAAAACAGTCTATCAGCCCAGGAAAATATCACACAAAGCAGCATGTAATTAATACACGGATTAATTAACCCCAACTGTTCAATAAACCTCCTTCAGAGAATATTAACCCTAGATCCTATCAAGGTATAAAGGAGCCACACTGGGACCCTGTTATAGCATTTTGTGTAAAAAACATAATTTATGTAAGAACTTACCTGATAAATTCATTTCTTTCATATTAACAAGAGTCCATGAGCTAGTGACGTATGGGATATACATTCCTACCAGGAGGGGCAAAGTTTCCCAAACCTTAAAATGCCTATAAATACACCCCTCACCACACCCACAAATCAGTTTAACGAATAGCCAAGAAGTGGGGTGATAAGAAAAAAAGTGCGAAGCATATAAAATAAGGAATTGGAATAATTGTGCTTTATACAAAAAAATCATAACCACCACAAAAAAGGGTGGGCCTCATGGACTCTTGTTAATATGAAAGAAATGAATTTATCAGGTAAGTTCTTACATAAATTATGTTTTCTTTCATGTAATTAACAAGAGTCCATGAGCTAGTGACGTATGGGATAATGACTACCCAAGATGTGGATCTTTCCACACAAGAGTCACTAGAGAGGGAGGGATAAAATAAAGACAGCCAATTCCTGCTGAAAATAATCCACACCCAAAATAAAGTTTAACAAAAAACATAAGCAGAAGATTCAAACTGAAACCGCTGCCTGAAGAACTTTTCTACCAAAAACTGCTTCAGAAGAAGAAAATACATCAAAATGGTAGAATTTAGTAAAAGTATGCAAAGAGGACCAAGTTGCTGCTTTGCAGATCTGGTCAACCGAAGCTTCATTCCTAAACGCCCAGGAAGTAGATACTGACCTAGTAGAATGAGCTGTAATTCTCTGAGGCGGAATTTTACCCGACTCAACATAGGCAAGATGAATTAAAGATTTCAACCAAGATGCCAAAGAAATGGCAGAAGCTTTCTGGCCTTTCCTAGAACCGGAAAAGATAACAAATAGACTAGAAGTCTTACGGAAAGATTTCGTAGCTTCAACATAATATTTCAAAGCTCTAACAACATCCAAAGAATGCAACGATTTCTCCTTAGAATTCTTAGGATTAGGACATAATGAAGGAACCACAATTTCTCTACTAATGTTGTTGGAATTCACAACTTTAGGTAAAAATTCAAAAGAAGTTCGCAACACCGCCTTATCCTGATGAAAAATCAGAAAAGGAGACTCACAAGAAAGAGCAGATAATTCAGAAACTCTTCTAGCAGAAGAGATGGCCAAAAGGAACAAAACTTTCCAAGAAAGTAATTTAATGTCCAATGAATGCATAGGTTCAAACGGAGGAGCTTGAAGAGCTCCCAGAACCAAATTCAAACTCCAAGGAGGAGAAATTGACTTAATGACAGGTTTTATACGAACCAAAGCTTGTACAAAACAATGAATATCAGGAAGAATAGCAATCTTTCTGTGAAAAAGAACAGAAAGAGCGGAGATTTGTCCTTTCAAAGAACTTGCGGACAAACCCTTATCTAAACCATCCTGAAGAAACTGTAAAATTCTCGGTATTCTAAAAGAATGCCAAGAAAAATGATGAGAAAGACACCAAGAAATATAAGTCTTCCAGACTCTATAATATATCTCTCGAGATACAGATTTACGAGCCTGTAACATAGTATTAATCACGGAGTCAGAGAAACCTCTTTGACCAAGAATCAAGCGTTCAATCTCCATACCTTTAAATTTAAGGATTTCAGATCCGGATGGAAAAAACATAATTTATGCTTACCTGATAAATTCCTTTCTTCTGTAGTGTGATCAGTCCACGGGTCATCATTACTTCTGGGATATTAACTGCTCCCCTACAGGAAGTGCAAGAGGATTCACCCAGCAGAGCTGCATATAGCTCCTCCCCTCTACGTCACTCCCAGTCATTCGACCAAGGACCAACGAGAAAGGAAAAGCCAAGGGTGAAGTGGTGACTGGAGTATAAATTAAAAAATATTTACCTGCCTTAAAAACAGGGCGGGCCGTGGACTGATCACACTACAGAAGAAAGGAATTTATCAGGTAAGCATAAATTATGTTTTCTTCTGTTAAGTGTGATCAGTCCACGGGTCATCATTACTTCTGGGATACCAATACCAAAGCAAAAGTACACGGATGACGGGAGGGATAGGCAGACTCTTTATACAGAAGGAACCACTGCCTGAAGAACCTTTCTCCCAAAAATAGCCTCCGATGAAGCAAAGGTGTCAAATTTGTAAAATTTGGAAAAAGTATGAAGCGAAGACCAAGTTGCAGCCTTGCAAATCTGTTCAACAGAGGCCTCATTCTTGAAGGCCCAAGTGGAAGCCACAGCTCTAGTAGAATGAGCTGTAATTCTTTCAGGGGGCTGCTGTCCAGCAGTCTCATAAGCTAAACGAATTATGCTACGAAGCCAAAAAGAAAGAGAGGTAGCGGAAGCTTTTTGACCTCTCCTCTGCCCAGAGTAAATGACAAACAGAGAAGACGTTTGTCGGAATTCCTTAGTTGCCTGCAAGTAAAATTTTAGAGCCCGGACTACATCCAGGTTGTGCAGTAGACGTTCCTTCTTTGAAGAAGGATTTGGGCATAAAGAAGGAACAACAATCTCTTGATTGATATTCCTGTTAGTAACTACCTTAGGTAAGAACCCAGGTTTAGTACGCAGGACTACCTTATCCGAATGAAAAATCAAATAAGGAGAATCACAATGTAAGGCTGATAATTCAGAGACTCTTCGAGCCGAGGAAATAGCCATTAAAAATAGAACTTTCCAAGATAACAACTTTATATCAATGGAATGAAGGGGTTCAAACGGAACGCCCTGTAAAACATTAAGAACAAGGTTTAAACTCCATGGTGGAGCAACAGTTTTAAACACAGGCTTAATCCTGGCCAAAGCCTGACAAAAAGCCTGGACGTCAGGAACTTCTGACAGACGTTTGTGTAACAGAATGGACAGAGCTGAGATCTGTCCCTTTAATGAACTAGCAGAAAAACCCTTTTCTAAACCTTCTTGTAGAAAAGACAATATCCTAGGAATCCTAACCTTACTCCAAGAGTAACCTTTGGATTCACACCAATGTAGGTATTTACGCCATATCTTATGGTAAATCTTTCTGGTAACAGGTTTCCTAGTCTGTATTAAGGTACTAATAACTGACTCAGAAAACCCACGTCTTGATAAAATTAAGCGTTCAATTTCCAAGCAGTCAGCTTCAGAGAAGTTAGATTTTGATGTTTGAAGGGACCCTGTATCAGAAGGTCCTGTTTCAGAGGTAGAGACCAAGGCGGACAGGATGACATGTCCACCAGGTCTGCATACCAAGTCCTGCGTGGCCATGCAGGTGCTATTAGAATCACTGATGCTCTCTCTTGTTTGATTCTGGCTATCAATCGAGGAAGCAACGGGAAGGGTGGAAACACGTAAGCCATCCTGAAGTCCCAAGGTGCTGTCAGAGCATCTATCAGGACTGCTCCTGGATCCCTGGATCTGGACCCGTAACGAGGAAGCTTGGCGTTCTGTCGAGACGCCATGAGATCTATCTCTGGTTTGCCCCAACCTCGAAGTATTTGGGCAAAGACCTCCGGATGAAGTTCCCACTCCCCCGGATGAAAAGTCTGACGACTTAAGAAATCCGCCTCCCAGTTCTCCACTCCCGGGATGTGGATTGCTGACAGGTGGCAAGAGTGAGACTCTGCCCAGCGAATTATCTTTGATACTTCCATCATAGCTAGGGAGCTTCTTGTCCCTCCCTGATGGTTGATGTAAGCTACAGTCGTGATGTTGTCCGACTGAAACCTGATGAACCTCCGAGTTGTCAACTGGGGCCAAGCCAGGAGGGCATTGAGAACTGCTCTCAATTCCAGAATGTTTATTGGCAGGAGACTCTCCTCCTGACTCCATAGTCCCTGAGCCTTCAGGGAATTCCAGACGGCACCCCAACCTAGAAGGCTGGCGTCTGTTGTTACAATTGTCCAGTCTGGTCTGCTGAATGGCATCCCCCTGGACAGGTGTGGCCGAGAAAGCCACCATAGAAGAGAATTTCTGGTCTCTTGATCCAGATTCAGAGAAGGGGATAAGTCTGAGTAATCCCCATTCCACTGACCTAGCATGCACAGTTGCAGTGGTCTGAGGTGTAAGCGTGCAAAGGGTACTATGTCCATTGCCGCTACCATTAAGCCGATTACCTCCATACATTGAGCCACTGACGGGTGTTGAATGGAATGAAGAGTGCGGCAAGCACTTTGAAGTCTTGATAGCCTGTCCTCTGTCAGGTAAATCTTCATTTCTACAGAATCTATAAGAGTCCCCAGGAAGGGAACTCTTGTGAGTGGAACGAGTGAACTTTTCTTTTCGTTCACCTTCCATCCATGTGACCTTAGAAATGCCAGCACTAACTCTGTATGAGATTTGGCAGTTTGAAAGCTTGAAGCTTGTATCAGAATGTCGTCTAGGTATGGAGCTACCGAGATTCCCCGCGGTCTTAGTACCGCCAGAAGAGCACCCAGAACCTTTGTGAAGATTCTTGGCGCTGTACCCAATCCGATTGGAAGAGCCACAAACTGGTAATGCCTGTCTAGGAAGGCAAACCTTAGGTACCGGTAATGATCTTTGTGAATCGGTATGTGCAGGTAAGCATCTTTTAAATCTACAGTGGTCATGTACTGACCCTCTTGGATCATAGGTAAAATTGTCCGAATAGTCTCCATCTTGAACGATGGAACTCTTAGGAATTTGTTTAGGATCTTTAAGTCCAGGATTGGTCTGAAAGTTCCCTCTTTTTTGGGAACCACAAACAGATTTGAGTAAAACCCCTGTCCCTGTTCCGATCGTGGAACTGGATGGATTACTCCCATTAACAAGAGCTCTTGTACGCAGCGTAGAAAAGCCTCTTTCTTTGTCTGGATTGTTGACAATCTTGACAGATGAAATCTCTCTCTTGGAGGAGAGTATTTGAAGTCCAGAAGGTATCCCTGAGATATTATCTCTAGCGCCCAGGGATCCTGAACATCTCTTGCCCAAGCCTGGGCGAAGAGAGAAAGTCTGCCCCCCACTAGATCCGATCCCGGATCGGGGGCCCTCAATTCATGCTGTTTTGGGGGCAGCAGCAGGTTTCCTAGTCTGCTTGCCCTTGTTCCAGGACTGGTTAGGTTTCCAGCCTTGTCTGTAGCGAGCAACAGCTCCTTCCTGTTTTGGTGCAGAGGAAGTTGATGCTGCTCCTGCTTTGAAATTACGAAAGGAACGAAAACTAGACTGTCTAGTCTTGGCTTTGGCTTTGTCCTGAGGCAGGGCATGGCCTTTACCTCCTGTAATGTCAGCGATAATCTCTTTCAACCCGGGCCCGAATAAGGTCTGCCCTTTGAAAGGTATATTAAGCAATTTAGACTTAGAAGTAACATCAGCTGACCAGGATTTTAGCCACAGCGCCCTGCGTGCCTGAATGGCGAATCCTGAATTCTTCGCCGTAAGTTTAGTAAGATGTACTACGGCCTCCGAAATGAATGAATTAGCTAGTTTAAGGACTCTAAGCCTGTCCGTAATGTCGTCCAGAGTAGCTGAACCAATGTTCTCTTCCAGAGACTCAATCCAGAATGCCGCTGCAGCCGTGATCGGCGCAATGCATGCAAGGGGTTGCAATATAAAACCTTGTTGAACAAACATTTTCTTAAGGTAACCCTCTAACTTTTTATCCATTGGTTCTGAAAAAGCACAGCTATCCTCCACCGGGATAGTGGTACGCTTAGCTAAAGTAGAAACTGCTCCCTCCACCTTAGGGACCGTTTGCCATAAGTCCCTTGTGGTGGCGTCTATTGGAAACATTTTTCTAAATATCGGAGGGGGTGAGAACGGCACACCGGGTCTATCCCACTCCTTAGTAACAATTTCAGTAAGTCTCTTAGGTATAGGAAAAACCTCAGTACTCGTCGGTACCGCAAAATATTTATCCAACCTACACATTTTCTCTGGTATTGCAACTGTGTTACAATCATTCAGAGCCGCTAACACCTCCCCTAGTAATACACGGAGGTTTTCCAGTTTAAATTTAAAATTTGAAATATCTGAATCCAGTCTGTTTGGATCAGAACCGTCACCCACAGAATGAAGTTCTCCGTCCTCATGTTCTGCCACCTGTGACGCAGTGTCTGACATGGCCCTAATATTATCAGCGCACTCTGTTCTCACCCCAGAGTGATCACGCTTACCTTTTAGTTCTGGTAATTTAGCCAAAACTTCAGTCATAACAGTAGCCATATCCTGTAATGTGATTTGTAATGGCCGCCCAGCTGTACTCGGCGCTACAATATCACGCACCTCCCTCTGAGCGGGAGATGTAGGTACTGACACGTGAGGCGAGTTAGTCGGCATAACTCTCCCCTCGTTGTTTGGTGAAATTTGTTCAATTTGTACACATTGATTTTTATTTAAAGTAGCATCAATACAGTTAGTACATAAATTTCTATTGGGCTCCACTTTGGCATTGCAACAAATGACACAGGTATCATCTTCTGAATCAGACATGTTTAACACACTAGCAAATAAACTTGCAACTTGGAAATACAATTCAAATAGAATAATATTAAAACGTACTGTGCCTTTAAGAAGCACAGAAGATCTATGACAGTTAAAAATTAATAAATTGAAACAGTTATAGCCTCAATCCTTGTAAACAACACAACTTTAGCAAAGGTTTAATCCCATTAGCAAAGATAACAATTTCTGAAAGCAGGAAACAAATTACAGAATAAAAGTTTTTATTTCAGTCAAACTATAATTCTCACAGCTCTGCTGAGAGAAATTACCTCCCTCAAAATAAGTTTTGAAGACCCCTGAGCTCTGTAGAGATGAACCAGATCATGCAGGGAATACAATGAGTTGCTGACTGAAATATTTGATGCATAGTAAAAGCGCCCCTCCCCCACACACACAGCAGTGAGGGAGAACAGAAACTGACAGAAAAAACAGATTTAAGCAACTGCCAAGTGGAAAAATGGTGCCCAAACATTTATTCACTCAGTACCTCAGCAAATGAAAACGATTTTACATTCCAGCAAAAACGTTAAACATAATCTCTAGTTATTAAACAGCTTTATGTCTTTCTTACAGTGTAATTCTAGTGAAGTACCATTCTCCCAGAATACTGAAGTGTAAAGTATACATACATGACATTATATCGGTATGGCAGGATTTTCTCATCAATTCCATTGTCAGAAAATAAAAACTGCTACATACCTCTATGCAGATTCATCTGCCCGCTGTCCCCTGATCTGAAGTTTACCTCACTCCTCAGATGGCCGAGAACAGCAATATGATCTTAACTACTCCGGCTAAAATCATAGCAAAACTCTGGTAGATTCTTCCTCAAACTCTGCCAGAGAGGTAATAACACACTCCGGTGCTATTTTAAAATAACAAACTTTTGATTGAAGATATAAAACTAAGTATAATCACCATAGTCCTCTCACACGACCTATCTAGTTGCTGGGTGCAAGAGAATGACTGGGAGTGACGTAGAGGGGAGGAGCTATATGCAGCTCTGCTGGGTGAATCCTCTTGCACTTCCTGTAGGGGAGCAGTTAATATCCCAGAAGTAATGATGACCCGTGGACTGATCACACTTAACAGAAGAAAAGGACCTTGTGACAGAAGGTCTGGTCTTAACGGAAGAGTCCATGGTTGGCAAGATGCCATCCGGACAAGATCCGCATACCAAAACCTGTGAGGCCATGCCGGAGCTATTAGCAGAACAAACGAGCATTCCCTCAGAATCTTGGAGATTACTCTTGGAAGAAGAACTAGAGGCGGAAAGATATAGGCAGGATGATACTTCCAAGGAAGTGATAATGCATCCACTGCCTCCGCCTGAGGATCCCGGGATCTGGACAGATACCTGGGAAGTTTCTTGTTTAGATGAGAGGCCATCAGATCTATCTCTGGGAGCCCCCACATTTGAACAATCTAAAGAAATACCTCTGGGTGAAGAGACCATTCGCCCGCATGCAACGTTTGGCGACTGAGATAATCCGCTTTCCAATTGTCTACACCTGGGATATGAACCGCAGAGATTAGACAGGAGCTGAATTCCGCCCAAACCAAAATTCGAGATACTTCTTTCATAGCCAGAGGACTGTGAGTCCCTCCTTGATGATTGATGTATGCCACAGTTGTGACATTGTCTGTCTGAAAACAAATGAACGATTCTCTCTTCAGAAGAGGCCAAAACTGAAGAGCTCTGAAAACTGCACGGAGTTCCAAGATATTGATCGGTAATCTCACCTCCTGAGATTCCCAAACTCCTTGTGCCGTCAGAGATCCCCACACAGCTCCCCAACCTGTGAGACTTGCATCTGTTGAAATTACAGTCCAGGTCGGAAGAACAAAAGAAGCCCCCTGAATTAAACGAAGGTGATCTGTCCACCACGTTAGAGAGTGTCGAACAATCGGTTTTAAAGATATTAATTGATATATCTTCGTGTAATCCCTGCACCATTGGTTCAGCATACAGAGCTGAAGAGGTCGCATGTGAAAACGAGCAAAGGGGATCGCGTCCGATGCAGCAGTCATAAGACCTAGAATTTCCATGCATAAGGCTACCGAAGGGAATGATTGAGACTGAAGGTTTCGACAAGCTGTAATCAATTTTAGACGTCTCTTGTCTGTTAAAGACAGAGTCATGGACACTGAATCTATCTGGAAACCCAGAAAGGTTACCCTTGTTTGAGGAATCAAAGAACTTTTTGGTAAATTGATCCTCCAACCATGATCTTGAAGAAACAACACAAGTCGATTCGTATGAGACTCTGCTAAATGTAAAGACTGAGCAAGTACCAAGATATCGTCCAAATAAGGAAATACCACAATACCCTGTTCTCTGATTACAGACAGAAGGGCACCGAGAATCTTTGTGAAAATTCTTGGAGCTGTAGCAAGGCCAAACGGTAGAGCCACAAATTGGTAATGCTTGTCTAGAAAAGAGAATCTCAGGAACTGATAATGATCTGGATGAATCGGAATATGCAGATATGCATCCTGTAAATCTATTGTGGACATATAATTCCCTTGCTGAACAAAAGGCAATATAGTCCTTACAGTTACCATCTTGAACGTTGGTATCCTTACATAACGATTCAATAATTTTAGATCCAGAACTGGTCTGAAGGAATTCTCCTTCTTTGGTACAATGAAGAGATTTGAATAAAACCCCATCCCCTGTTCCGGAACTGGAACTGGCATAATTACTCCAGCCAACTCTAGATCTGAAACACAATTCAGAAATGCTTGAGCTTTCACTGGATTTACTGGGACATGGGAAAGAAAAAATCTCTTTGCAGGAGGTCTCATCTTGAAACCAATTCTGTACCCTTCTGAAACAATGTTCTGAATCCAAAGATTGTGAACAGAATTGATCCAAATTTCTTTGAAAAAACGTAACCTGCCCCCTACCAGCTGAACTGGAATGAGGGCCGTACCTTCATGTGAACTTAGAAGCAGGCTTTGCCTTTCTAGCAGGCTTGGATTTATTCCAGACTGGAGATGGTTTCCAAACTGAAACTGCTCCTGAGGACGAAGCATCAGGCTTTTGTTCTTTGTTGAAACGAAAGGAACGAAAACGATTGTTAGCCCTGTTTTTACCTTTAGACTTTTTATCCTGTGGTAAAAAAGTTCCTTTCCCACCAGTAACAGTTGAAATAATAGAATCCAACTGAGAACCAAATAATTTGTTTCCCTGGAAAGAAATGGAAAGTAGAGTTGATTTAGAAGCCATATCAGCATTCCAGGTCTTAAGCCATAAAGCTCTTCTGGCTAAGATAGCCAGAGACATAAACCTAACATCAACTCTAATAATATCAAAAATGGCATCACAGATGAAATTATTAGCATGCTGGAGAAGAATAATAATATCATGAGAATCACGATTTGTTACTTGTTGCGCTAGAGTTTCCAACCAAAAAGTTGAAGCTGCAGCAACATCAGCCAATGATATAGCAGGTCTAAGAAGATTACCTGAACATAGATAAGCTTTTCTTAGAAAAGATTCAATTTTTCTATCTAAAGGATCCTTAAACGAGGTA
Source organism: Bombina bombina (assembly GCF_027579735.1). Classification (NCBI taxonomy): domain Eukaryota; kingdom Metazoa; phylum Chordata; class Amphibia; order Anura; family Bombinatoridae; genus Bombina; species Bombina bombina. The sequence goes on from NC_069502.1 coordinate 458,101,087, forward strand.
CCATCTGACGTAGGAATGGTAGTACGTTTAGCAAGGGTAGAAATAGCCCCATCAACTTTAGGGATTTTGTCCCAAAATTCTAACCTGTCAGGCGGAACAGGATATAATTGCTTAAAACGTTTAGAAGGAGTAAATGAATTACCCAATTTATCCCATTCCTTGGAAATTACAGCAGAAATAGCATTAGGAACAGGAAAGACTTCTGGAATAACCGCAGGAGCTTTAAAAACCTTATCCAAACGTATAGAATTAGTATCAAGAGGACTAGAATCCTCTATTTCTAAAGCAATTAGTACTTCTTTAAGTAAAGAGCGAATAAATTCCATCTTAAATAAATATGAAGATTTATCAGCATCAATCTCTGAGATAGAATCCTCTGAACCAGAAGAGTCCAAAGAATCAGAATGATGGTGTTCATTTAAAAATTCATCTGTAGAGAGAGAAGATTTAAAAGACTTTTTACGTTTACTAGAAGGAGAAATAACAGACAAAGCCTTCTTTATGGATTCAGAAACAAAATCTCTTATGTTATCAGGAAGATTCTGCACCTTAGATGTTGAGGGAACTGCAACAGGCAATGGTACATCACTAAAGGAAATATTATCTGCTTTAACAAGTTTGTCATGACAATTATTACAAACAACAGCTGGAGGAATAGCTACCAAAAGTTTACAGCAGATACACTTAGCTTTGGTAGATCCAGCAGGCAGTGGTTTTCCTGTAGTATCTTCTGGCTCAGATGCAACGTGAGACATCTTGCAATATGTAAGAGAAAAAACAACATATAAAGCAAAATAGATCAAATTCCTTATAAGACAGTTTCAGGAATGGGAAAAAATGCCAAACATCAAGCTTCTAGCAACCAGAAGCAAATGAAAAATGAGACTGAAATAATGTGGAGACAAAAGCGACGCCCATATTTTTTAGCGCCAAATAAGACGCCCACATTATTTGGCGCCTAAATGCTTTTGGCGCCAAAAATGACGCCACATCCGGAACGCCGACATTTTTGGCGCAAAATAACGTCAAAAAATGACGCAACTTCCGGCGACATGTATGACGCCGGAAACGGAAAAGAATTTTTGCGCCAAAAAAGTCCGCGCCAAGAATGACGCAATAAAATGAAGCATTTTCAGCCCCCGCGAGCCTAACAGCCCACAGGGAAAAAATTCAAATTTTTGAGGTAAGAAAAAATATGATAATTCAATGCATAATCCCAAATATGAAACTGACTGTCTGGAAATAAGGAAAGTTGAACATTCTGAGTCAAGGCAAATAAATGTTTGAATACATATATTTAGAACTTTATAAATAAAGTGCCCAACCATAGCTTAGAGTGTCACAGAAAATAAGACTTACTTACCCCAGGACACTCATCTACATGTTTGTAGAAAGCCAAACCAGTACTGAAACGAGACTCAGTAGAGGAAATGGTAAATATAAGAGTATATCGTCGATCTGAAAAGGGAGGTAAGAGATGAATCTCTACGACCGATAACAGAGAACCTTATGAAATAGACCCCGTAGAAGGAGATCACTGCATTCAATAGGCAATACTCTCTTCACATCCCTCTGACATTCACTGCACGCTGAGAGGAAAACCGGGCTCCAACTTGCTGCGGAGCGCATATCAACGTAGAATCTAGCACAAACTTACTTCACCACCTCCCTTGGAGGCAAAGTTTGTAAAACTGATTTGTGGGTGTGGTGAGGGGTGTATTTATAGGCATTTTAAGGTTTGGGAAACTTTGCCCCTCCTGGTAGGAATGTATATCCCATACGTCACTAGCTCATGGACTCTTGTTAATTACATGAAAGAAATTGAAACAATCTTACCTCCAGGATCCATGCTGTGGAACAGAACACAGCCTCTCCAGTGTGAGTCTTATAGCAGCGCTCCTGAAATGGACTTGAGTGAGAGAAAGCAGGCAGTGAAACTCGTCAACATTGATTGTTTAGGAGCTGTTAGCAGTAGTCTGGATGGTTTCGCAGAAAAACTTTCCCTGCATCTCCAGACTCTAACTTTCATCAATACTCTCACTGAGAGGTTGACATGACTACTTAAAACTCCAGTCCTATCTCAAAGGGCAGATACCCTTTTATAAGACTCTCCGAATCTTCTGCCACCTCCTAATGTGAAGAAAGGCAAAGAATGACTGGGGTAATGAGGAAGTGGGAAGGATATTTAAGCCTTTGACTGGTGTGTCTTTGCCTCCTCCTGGTGGCCAGGTGTTGTATTTCCCAACAGTAAAGAATGAAGTGATCCATTACTCCTGGGAATTACCTGTCGAGGCAAAGATACCCAATCCCCAAGAGCTCTAAAAACTCTAGAAACTAGTCTTATCTATGCCTCTGCTGGAGGAAGGTGAAGAATTCAGTAAGAGGCGCTTTCAGTCTATGCTGAGGCCCGTTATCTTCTCAAAGTACAATGTTTGTCAGAGGGATGTATATGAGGGGTATGGTTAGTGGCTCTCTTTTGGGAAAATTTGTCACAGACTTTCCATAGTGGTCGCAGGGACTTGTCTTTTGACTCCTCCT